>NW_028043935.1:0-445 GCF_054177405.1 Leptonychotes weddellii
CCAGGACCTCATCCAGGATACCACACTACACTTAGCCATCTTGTCTCCTTTTTTTTTTTTTTTAAAGATTTTATCCATTTATTTGACAGAGAGAGACACAGCGAGAGAGGGAACACAAGCAGGGGGAGTGGGAGAGGGAGAAGCAGGCTTCCCGCTGAGCAGGGAGCCCGATGCGGGGCTCGATCCCAGGACCCCGGGACCACGACCTGAGCCGAAGGCAGCCGCTTAACGACTGAGCCACGCAGGCTCCCCTAAAGACATAGAATTTCTTTAAGGGTATAAGTGCCACAGGCTGTTTTTGCAGAACAGGTATAGACAGGTAATAAATTTCTCCAGATATACAGTAGACTTCTGACTTATTTGCTTCCAGTCCCAAATGCAAGTAACCGTAGCCAAAAAAATTACATAGACAAATTGTTTGAGATTAAGGATTTTTTTTTAAAGA
>NW_028043936.1:0-445 GCF_054177405.1 Leptonychotes weddellii
ATATATAATAGTCTTTCAGTATGTGGTCTCTTTGGTTTTTTATCTTTCTGTTCTTTATCTTTTGGAAATTAGGAACATTTTTATTTTTGTAAAAGTAGTTACCTTTACACTAATACCATTTTATAATTCTTTATTTCCTCCTCATTTAGAGCTTTTATCTATTGATCCCCTGCTATAAACAATATCAAAATTAGCTGGTTGCCTCTTCTTTGCACTCCCATGCATCTCCTCAGCATCCAATTTGAAATAATATCATTTTACTCCCAGTTAATACCAATAAGGTAATGAATAAGTTTATCCTTGGATAAACTTGTTAACTGAGGTCATCAAAGTTAATAATTCCAATTTCTACAGTTCAGTGAATTACTATTTAAATGAGGAGTCCCGCCCTGCAGGATTCATCCAGATCCCCTGCATCCTGAATTATATCAAGGCATTATGGTCA
>NW_028043937.1:0-445 GCF_054177405.1 Leptonychotes weddellii
TCATCGTCAGTAAGAAGGGACCGTCTCTAAGACCGGGGAGAGGGCTGTGCCGGGTGCTCGGGGTAAAGGCTTTCGGCGGCGTTCCTTGAGTAACTTTGAGAGCATCCTGCCGGACTAAGTCAGGATTTCCAACCCCAGTGGAATCACTGATGGGCTCACAAAACTGCTAAGCCGAGACTGAGCAGAATGGGAATGAGTGCATAGGCCCGAGTGGACAGGTAAAGGCTGATCGGCATATGAGAGACCCCGTCCCTTTTCTCTTCACCGAGTCAACCAGACCTTTGTAAACAGAAATGAGATGCTTACCTTTCCCCGTCTAACCCCTGCAGAGTCTGAAGACTATTACTGAATACCCTTATTTAATGGCAATAGAATTATCTCTGTGAGTTCAGTAAGAACCTGTCTTCCTTGTAATAGGACACGATTGGAAAAATCGGTTATATAA
>NW_028043938.1:0-445 GCF_054177405.1 Leptonychotes weddellii
GGTGCTAAACGGATGGTGTGGCATCCCTACCACCAGCACCGCCCTGGCTCCCATGCTCTAGGGGACCCGCATGTCACACAGATGCATGAGCACGCACACACACAGGCACACATATGTACATGCAGACACACGTGCATACATAAACACATATGCACACAGCCATGTACATGCACACATGCATGCACGTGCATGCACACACCGATGCACACACAGACACACGTGCATGCACACACACACAGACACACCGATGCACACACACACACTGAAGCACACACAGACACACGTGCATGCACACACATAGACACACCGATGCACACACACACGGATGTACACACATACGTGCATGCACACACAGATACACCGATGCACAGATACACGTGCATGCACACACACACAGACACACCGATGCACACACAGACACGTGCATGCACACACACACCGATGC
>NW_028043939.1:0-445 GCF_054177405.1 Leptonychotes weddellii
CCATGAGAGACGATGGACTCTGAAAAACAAACAGGGTTCTAGAGGGGAGGGGGGTGGGGGGATGGGTTAGCCTGGTGATGGGTATTGAGGAGGGCACGTTCTGCATGGAGCACTGGGTGTTATGCACAAACAATGAATCATGGAACACTTCATCTAAAACTAATGATGTATGGGGATTAACATAAGAATAAAAAAAAAAATAAAATAAAATAGCAGTAGTGTAAAAAAAAAAAAATAAGTGAATGGGAAAAATCACAGGTTCTATCCAAACGGTAGGGGTGATAACAATTCATTTGGCCATCTATAACTGCTTCAAATACAATATTTAATTTTTCAAGGAAATACCACCTTGGAATAAATGATAATTTGAGGGGGTAAATGACAATATATATTTGCAGGTGGGACAGTATTTGTGCATCAAATCCAAATCTCTCTCAGCAAATTG
>NW_028043940.1:0-445 GCF_054177405.1 Leptonychotes weddellii
ATCTCCCTACCCCGTGTCTACTTTAGGCCTTAGAAGCAAGGGCGCGAGGACTTCGAGCGATTTCCTAACTTTTCCGGTGTTTTAGTTTTCACAAAGTTCTGCACAATTGTTGCAAAAGGGGCTGCTGGGGGCTGGTATTAAGCTCCTTCGACTGTCATTCCCAGTGACTACTTACTGCGTCCGGCGGCGGCAAGGGCGGCAAGGGCCTGGGCAAGGGCGGCGCCAAGCGCCACCGCAAGGTGCTGTGCGACAACATCCAGGGCATCACCAAGCCCGCCATCCGGCGGCTGGCCCGGCGCGGCGGCGTCAAGCGCATCTCCGGCCTCATCTACGAGGAGACCCGCGGGGTGCTCAAGGTGTTCCTGGAGAACGTGATCCGGGACGCCGTCACCTACACGGAGCACGCCAAGCGCAAGACGGTCACGGCCATGGACGTGGTCTACGC
>NW_028043941.1:0-445 GCF_054177405.1 Leptonychotes weddellii
CGCCTGGGTGGCTCAGTCGGTTGAGCGACTGCCTTCGGCTTGGGTCGTGATCCCGGAGTCCTGGGATCGAGCCCCACATCGGGTTCCCGGCTCGACGGGGAGCCTGTTTCTCCCTCTGACCTTCCCCCCTCTCATGCTGTTTCTCTCTCGCTCGCTCTCTAATAAATAAATACATAAAATCTTAAAAAAAAAAAAAAAAATTACACACACACACACACACACACAAAAGTATGTACCCACATTACTATCTGGGGAACATAAGTTAACCAAGTTGTATGGCTACCTGTAAGGAAAGAACATACTTTAATAAAGCCCAAAGGCAAGGCTGGGGCCTTAATGCATATTCTTATCAGAGGGAAATTTGGAATGAAAAGAAAGGGCAGGGAAATACATCTCCATAGTAGTCTAAAAAATGCATCAAGTTACTCTAAGTTTCTCTAAAAGT
>NW_028043942.1:0-445 GCF_054177405.1 Leptonychotes weddellii
CCGAGGCGGACTATCACTGGGCTACAGCTCACGGCGGTGGGAGCAGCTACCACTCCTCACAGAGTCTCAGACAACGAGGAAGTGGGTTTAAAACCTCTGGACACACGGATCTTTTTTCTGAGCCTCTTTTCAGTAAGAAACTTGCCTGGAGAGACATAGCGGGGTGGTCTCTTCTGCACGATGTCCTATCCTTCAACAGGGAAAGAGGAAGGTCATGTAATGCATGCAAAGTGAAAGAAAATGGGGGCATCCGAGGAAGACACAGACACATGAGATATCCGAGCCCAGCCTCACATCCCCACTCAATCTGGAGAAGATGGACAGGAATGAATTCTGTGTCTACAACAGAACATACTGCCCAGCGAACATTCCTCCACAATCCGTTCTATCATCTTATTCCATAAAGTGTGACCTTGTGTCACTTCTGATGTATCCATACCTGATA
>NW_028043943.1:0-445 GCF_054177405.1 Leptonychotes weddellii
CCTGGGTGGCTCAGTTGGTTAAGCGACTGCCTTCGGCTCAGGTCATGATCCTGGAGTCCCGGGATCGAGTCCCACATCGGGCTCCCTGCTCAGCAGGGGGTCTGCTTCTCCCTCTGCCCTCTTCCCTCTCGTGCTCTCTGTCTCTCATTCTCTCTCAAATAAATAAATAAAATCTTTAAAAAAAAAAAAAAAAGAACATGGTATCAGCATTAACACAGTCTTCCAAACGAAGTGAGTCAGAGACCGGAGAGAACAATTCATACAACTCCCAAGCCATGGGCACACAGAACAGGCAAATTGTCTTAGCGTGAGCATCCCATTAGTAGACTCAATAAATAACAAAACAAAAACACTTGCTTCATCACAATCTAGAGATCTCAAGATATCCTCACTGGTCTGAGACACTACTCACAACAGTTTTTCAATCTACAGATAAAATTAAACT
>NW_028043944.1:0-445 GCF_054177405.1 Leptonychotes weddellii
AAAAAAAGACTGTCCTTATTGAACTTACGTGATAGTGGAGAATACCAACAAATATAATGGCCAAATATTGATAAAATGCTTAGAAGAAAACAGATCATGGAAAAAAAGATAGAAAGGACCAAGAGTATTATTTCAGATAGGGTGGTCACGTCTTTGAGGTGGTAATATTTGAGCAGAGTCCTGAAGGAAGTAAAAATGAAAATGTAAAGACAGACTCTGAAGCCAAGTTTCCCAGGCTCAAATGTGGCTCTGCTACTGATTAACGGTGTTAATCATTGAGTAAAATACCTTTCTATGAACTAGTTTCCTTCATCTGTATAGTGGAGATAAAATAGTATCTTTTTCAGAGGTTTGATGCTGGGTATTAAATGAATTTATTTATACATAAAGTGCATAGAACAGTATCTGAACATAATAAATACTCTATAATTGAGCATCACTATTT
>NW_028043945.1:0-9452 GCF_054177405.1 Leptonychotes weddellii
TTAATGTTAATAAATTTTATGTAACCTAATGCATCACAAAATATTATTTCAACATAAATGCCATAAAATTAATTTTTACATTAATTTTTAATACTAATTCTTCACAATTTGGAGTATATTTTACACTTACAGCACATCTATGTTCAGACTAATATTTCAGGATCTCATTCACCAGATATTGCCTGTGGCTACCATATTGGACATTACATCTCTAGAACTCTATGATGAATATTGGTATAATACAGAGATTGTTGGTTTGTCGTAGGATCTATTATCAAATCACTGGCTCTATTTACCATATGAGCCTGGACAATTTATTCGGTTTGTTCCTTCATGTGTACAAAGGTTTTACAAAGATTAGATTGTATCACATAATTTCTGAGAGTGTTTGTTTACTTTGAAAAATCATTGAGGACATAACCCAAGTTACACCAATGTCTTGTACAGTGCCTGGAATTTAGAGTCTTTTTTTTTTTAAGACTTTATTTATTTTGACAGAGAGAGAGAGAGGACAAGCAGGCGGAGGGGCAAAGGTAGAGGGAGAAGCCGGCTCCCTGCCGAGGAAGGAGCCCAATGTGGGACTCGATCCCAGGACCCTGGAATCATGACAAAGGCAGACGCTTAACCGACTGAGCCACCCAGGTATCCCTGGAATTTAGAGTCTTATGTTACAACAATTTATTGATCACATAAGCCATTATGCTTTTTGTTTTGCTAGTTTCTAAGAATATTAGATAGGAAGTCTACTTTTAAGAAGTTTGGTAACAGGGCGCCTGGGTGGCTCAGTTGGTTAAGCAACTGCCTTCGGCTCAGGTCATGATCCTGGAGTGCCAGGATCGAGTCCCGCATCGGGCTCCCTGCTCAGCGAGGAGCCTGCTTCTCCCTCTGACCCTCCCCCCTCTCATGTACTCTCTCTCATTCTCGCTCTCTCAAATAAATAAATAAATCTTTAAAAAAAAAAAGAAGTTTGGTAACAGAATGATGAACATGTAAATCCTTAGTTATTTATAATATATTTACAATATAAATCAAATACAGCTTAATGTCATATAAGTTAAAAAGCTCTCATACAGAGGAATTATTAACTATGCCTGGGAATATCAGGATAAGCTTCAAAAGATGTTGCTTCAACTGCATCTGGAAGGAAGAATAGTTACTCAGTACACAAGGATGTTGGACGGTGATTCTAGAAAGAAGGAAAATACTTGGAAAATCATGGAGCAATGAAATTACTTGTGAAATATGAGGGAATTTTAGTTTGGTAATGGGTAAGTGTTAGGGCCTGTACGTTTGTATCTCCTTTCCCCCAAAATTTACATGTTGAAACCCTAACTCCCGGTGCAATGGTATAAGGCTGTGGGGTCTTTGAGAAGTAATTGGGTTTAAATGAAGTCATGAGAGTGGAGCCCCATGATGGGATCGGTTTCCTTATAAGAAGAGAAAGAGACTGGAGCTCTCTCTGTTCTCCACCATATAAAGATACAGAAGAAAATGGCTACCTGTGAACCTGGAAGGGGGCTCTCATCAGACACTGGAACTGCCGACATTTTGATTTCAGGCTTCCCAGCCTCCAGATATATGACAAATAAATATTTGTTGTTTAAGCCATCCAGTCTATGATGATCTTGTTTTAACAACTTGAACTGGCTAAGAAAGTAGGACAAATTGTGTTTACATGGTGGGTTAGAAGGACCAAAGGAGAGCATTAGGGTTGGTAGAAGAATAGTTAAGGACCAAAGTGTTCTACATAACCCTTCCCTAAAACAGGTACTTCCTTGTTTTTCCTCATCTTAATGAATGATATCGCCAAATACCTTTCTGTAATTTTTCTCTGTCCCTCATTCTTCAGCTCTAATCTATCCATAAACCTTTTGCCTTTCTGTCTCTGAAACATATCCTGTCAGTGCCCTTAGTCTGAGCCACTCACCTCTTTCCTAGACCGCCAAAAAAGTCTAACTGATCTCCTTACCTCTACTGTTGTCTTGACATAATCCAATTTCTTCATGGCAGCAAGAGTGATTTCCTTTTAAAGTATACCAAAGTTTCTTAGCTCTGCTTTTTACAGACTCAAAGGCTCTGTCATTATATTCTACAAGGTCCTACATGATCTGGCCTAATAGACCTCATATCATTTTACCCTTCATTTTATTACACATTGTTTAGCTACACTGTTGTTTTGTTTTGTTTCGATTTTTAATTTTTTTTTAATGTCACTTGGGTTTTTCCTTTCCGTGGGCTTTTTCTGTTGTACTTTCCTCTAGATTGCTCTTTCTCTCATCTTCAAATGACTGGCTCCTTCTAATCCTTCAAATCCTAGCTGAAAATCATTTCCACAGAGAAATCCTCCTGACTATCCAGTTTAAAATACCTTGATTAGGGCGCCTGGGTGGCTCAGTTGGTTAAGCGACTGCCTTCGGCTCAGGTCATGATCCTGGAGTCCCTGGATCGAGTCCCGCATCAGGCTCCCTGCTCGGCAGGGAGCCTGCTTCTCCCTCTGACCCTCCCCCCTCTCATGTGCTCTCTCTCTCTCTCATTCTCTCTGTCTCAGATAAATGAATAAAATCTTTAAAAAAAAATAATAAATAAATAAAATAAAATACCTTGATGACAAATTCACTATTTTATTATGTTAATTCATACTAGTTCTTATTGATATCTTCAGTTGTTTTATTATTATTATATTATTATTTACTCATATATTTCCTTTTTTTTCTTTCTTTTTCTTTTACCAAATTTTTATATAAATTTTAGTTAACATATAGTGCAATATTGGCTTCATGAGTAGAATTAAGTGGTTTGTCACTTACATACAGCACCCAGTGCTCATCATAAAAAGTGCTCTCCCTTATGCCCATCATCCATCTAGCACATCCCACACCCACCTCCCTCCCTCCACCCTCACTTTGTTCTCTATTGTTAAGAGTCTTTTATAGTTTGTTTCCCTCTCTGCTCTTCCCCCCGATATGTTCATCTGTTTTATTTCTTTTTTAAAAAATTTATTTTTTTTATTTTTAAGGATTTTTATTTATTTGAGAGAGTGCAGAGCGAGAGAGTGTGAACGGAAGTGAGTGGCAGAGGGAGAGGGACAAGCAGACTCCCCACTGAGCAGGGACCCCCCAATGTGAGACTTGATCCCTGGCCTGGGATCATGACCTGGACTGAAGGCAGACGCTTAACCGACTGAGTCACCCAGGCACCCCATCTGTTTTATTTCTTAAATTCCAAATATGAGTGAAATCATATGATATTTGTTTTTCTCTGACTGACTTACTTTGCTTAGCATAATAAACTCTAGGTCCATCCATGTTGTTGCAAGTGGCGAGATTTCATTTTTTTTAATTTTAAATTCAAGTTAGTTAACATATACTGTAGTATTGGTTTCAGGATTAGAATTTAGTGATTCATTACTTACATATAACACCCAGTGCTCATCCTAACAAGTGTTCTCTTTAATACCCATCAACCATTTAGCCCATCCCCCACCCAATTCCCCTCCAGCGACTCTCAGTTTGTTCTATTACCTATACAGTCCCTTATGGTTTGCCTCCCTTTCTGTTTTTATCTTATTTTATTTTTCCTTTTTTAAATTATGTTCAGTTAGCCAACATATAGTACATCATTAGTTTTTGATGTAGTGTTCAACGATTCATTAGTTGTGTATAACACCCAGTGCTCATCACAACATGTGCCCTCCTTAATACCCATCACCCAGTTACCCCATTACCCCACTCCCCTCCCCTCTGTAACCCTAAGTTTGTTTCCCAGAGTCTGGAGTCTCTCATGGTTTGTCTCCCTCTCTAATTTTTTCCATTCAGTTTTCCCTCCCTTCCCCTATGGTCCTCTGCACTATTCCTCATGTTCCACAAAGGAGTGAATCCATATGATAATTGTCTTTCTCTGCTTGACTTATTTCACTTAACATAATACATTCTAGTTCCATCCACATTGTTGCAAATGGCAAGATTTCATTCTTTTTTATGGCTAATATTCCATTATAAATAAATAAATAAATAAATAAATACACACACACACACACACACACACACACACACATATATATATATACACACACACTACTTCTTTATCCATTCATCAGTTGATGGACATTTGGGCTTTTCCCATAGTTTGGCTATTGTTGATAATGCTATCAACATAGGGGTTCATGTACCCCTTTGAATCTGTATTTTCTATCCTTTGGGTAAATACCTAGTAGTGCAATTGCTGGATCATAAGGTAGTTCTTTTTTTAACTTTTTGAGGAATTCCATACTGTTTTCCGATAGTAGTTGCACCTGTTTTTTTTTTATTATGTTATGTTAACCACCATATATTACATCATTAGTTTTTGATGTAGTGTTCCATGATTCATTGTTTGCGTATAATACCCAGTGCTCCTATTTTTATTCCCACCAACAGTGTAAGAGGGTTCCCCTTTCTCCACCTCTTTGCCAACACCTGTTGTTTCTTGTGTTGTTAATTTTAGCCATTCTGACCCGTGTGAGGTAATATATCGCTCATTATAGTTTCGATTTGTATTTCCCTGATGGTGAGTGATGTTGGGCATTCATATGTTTTCTTCACAGTAGAATGCAAGTTCTTTGAGAATAAGAATCCTGTCTTATTCATCACTGTATCTTGAGTATCATCCACATGCTTAAGCAAAAAGCAGTATTCAGTTAATGCTTGTTGGATTAATGGATTAAGTTTTCCCCACCTGTACTATTGTCTTTTATAGGTTTTTACTTACATTAAGGACAAAATGGGATTGAATTCATGACTGTAGTGTCCTATCAGGTATAAGAGATATTTAGCTAAAAGGAGAAAAAACCAAACATTCTACTGCTATAGCCATTGCATTAAGCACATGATTTGATGGATTTGGGGAAAGGTCTGTTTCCTCAATTCATGGGCATTCACCTTCCAAATAATTTCTTAAATCTTAATGCAGAAATTTAAATAACTAAAAATTAGGGTTGGTGGTGTAAAAACAGAACTGAATTGAATATCCTATTTCTTTTTGAAATTGAAACACTATAATGTTTGCAAATAGATAGTTAAGGCAATGTTCTGACTCTAAGTTCAATTGGCTTTCATTGTGATTTTCCTTCTGTTAGTGAAGGACTTCAGAAATAAAACCTAATCCTAATTAAATAATACATGATTAAGGATTCTTTACATATAAACTGCCAGATGTTTAAAAAGGTTAATATTCCCTCAATAAGGAAAACATTAAGTTCTAAAATGTCATTTAGATTGTTTTCCTGGCAGGTTGTTTATAGATATTCTTCACCTGTTAATATTATTATTGATAATCATTTTCTGATTATGAATAAACACTTTATGCTCTATGTATTTATTCATGTTAACATTTACTTAGTAAAATATGTTTCTTACAGGAATAAATAGTTGCTGGAAAGAATGCTGGCAACTTAAAAGCAAAATGAAGTTCTTTCTATTGCTTTCAATCATTGGGTTCTGCTGGGCTCAGTATGCCCCAAACACCAAATCTGGACGGACATCTATTGTCCATCTGTTTGAGTGGCGCTGGAATGACATTGCTCTTGAATGTGAGCAATACCTAGCTCCAAAAGGATTTGGAGGGGTTCAGGTGGGTATTGTTCATAGTATAAATTGCAGTTTTCTATGCTTATAGTAAATGGTATTATGATCTGTATCTGTGAAGCTGGAACATTTTACTGAGGAAGAAAAAAGTTTAGTATTGTTGGCAACTTTATGTTTTGTTTCTGATATAATCTTTCTTCAGCAGGACATTTCCAATATACTGTTAATATTTTCATGTGGTTGTTAAAAATGTAACTATATATGCAAAGATTCAGAAATTATTTTAGATTATTGATTAGTTTTGAGAGTATCCAATGATATAAAGTAACCCATAATTTGATACTTATTATGATTTTTTTATTTATAGATCTCTCCACCCAATGAAAATGTTGTGATTCATAACCCTTCAAGACCTTGGTGGGAAAGATACCAACCAATTAGCTACAAGATATGCACAAGATCAGGAAATGAAGATGAATTCAAAGACATGGTGACTAGATGTAACAACGTTGGTGTAAGTGAATTAAAGTTTCCTTTAAAAAATATTTAGAAAAATAATTTCTCTCTCCTCTCTCCTGTTCCTTTTGAGCAGAAATTTTTCCATATTTATTTTTTATTTTACTTTACATTTAAGCTATAGCTAAAACTTAATTATTACCTTATGTTCAGCTTTTGTAAATTTTTGTATATGTGCTCTTTGTCACTAAAGAAATTTAAGTCAAAGTTTAAAGCCAAACTTACTTATAAAGCAAGTATCAACTTTTAGCCCTATAACTATACACATTTTCTGGGGAATCCCATACACATTTGTGGGGAATTGGAAATTCCAGTTGCAATATTTGCTGTAATTTTTATGTAACTTGTATTTTTACCTATAATTTCTGGGTCTTCTTTCCCACGGAGTTTTTGATGGTAAATAATTATATTCTTTTTGATGAGGAGCATGAGAGACAATATTTACCTTCAGATGCTTGGTAGATAATAGAGGCTAGCTGCTTCTTTCTTAGGATGATGCGTGGAAATTTCAAAGACCACTACTCTCTCCTGTCTCAGCTGATTCTTACTTCCCCTCACCCCCCAAAAAAGGCTGTTTGCCTTTTTTCATAGTTATGGTAGTTTTAGTTCTATAGTTTATTAGTTTATCATATACGTAAGTATTTTACCAAGATGGTAGAATGCAGATTGGTATTCAGTTCACAATGGTTTCCCTTCATGCTTGACTTTTGGTTTACTAAGAAGATAAGCTAAAAAATAACAAAGACCTATTTTGGAGTGTGATTAACATACCATAAACTTTAGTCAATAATACTATAGATTTCTACCTCTCTGTAAGTCAAACTGAAATAGAAACTTTGTTTTTCAGGTCCATATTTATGCGGATGCTGTAATTAATCATATGTGTGGGAATGGTGTGAGTGCGGGAACCAGCAGTACTTGTGGAAGTTACTTCAACCCTGGAAATAGAAATTTTCCAGCAGTCCCATTCTCTGGTTGGGATTTTAATGATGGTAAATGTAGAACTAGAAATGGAGACATTGCGAGCTATAATGATCCTTATCAGGTAATTAAAGAAAAAAACCACAGTGATCTGAATAAAGAGCTATCTGTGCCTTTAATCATCTACATGTAGTTTATTGATCTTCATTTTATTTATTTATTTTTAAAGATTTTATTTATTTATTTGACAGAGAGAGACACAGCAAGAGAGGGAACACAAGCAGGGGGAGTGGGAGAGGGAGAAGCAGGCTTCCTGCTGAGCAGAGAGCCTGATGCGGGGCTCGATCCCAGGACCCTGGGATCATGACCTGAGCCGGAAGGCAGACGCTTAACTGACTGAGCCACCCAGGCGCCCCGATCTTCATTTTAAATACTGGCCTGGATTCCTTAGGAAAATAGGATTCCAACTCTGACTATTTAAAAATAAGAAACGCAAATCAATATTTAAAACATTTTTCCCAATTTAATTTGTCCCAGTCAGAAAAGCTCATCTACTTTATATCTTACATACTCCATTTTTATACTAGAAAATATTTCCGAGGTATGTCCATACTAGAATGTCAGTATCTCCAGTTCCCAATGCAAAAGACACTACAGAAATATCTGTGAATGAATAGATGAATGCATAATCAAATGGATTCTCAGGTAAAAGCAATGTTTTGTGTATCAATCACAAATTTTTTACCGCAATAGGTCAGAGATTGTCGTCTGGTTGGTCTTCTTGATCTTGCACTGGAGAAAGATTATGTGCGTTCCACGGTTGCTGAATATCTGAACCGCCTCATTGACATTGGTGTAGCAGGGTTCAGAATTGATGCTTCTAAGCACATGTGGCCTGGAGACATAAAGGCAGTTTTGGATAAACTGCATAATCTAAATACAAAGTGGTTCTCTGAAGGAAGTAAACCTTTCATTTACCAGGAGGTATATTAATTCATATATGTATCTATATTTCATGTGTATATGAAATAATATCATATAATTCATTAGAAAATAAGTGATAGATTTAATTAAAACAATTTCTGTTGTTTAAGGGCTGAATCATTTATATAGAAGAGTTTTCATGAACCCTCTTTTGTTGAGACAGTATCTAACATCTAACTCTTTATCACAAGAGATTTTATGGAAGTGCAGAGGATTTATTTAGGCTGCAAACATCTGTGTCATTTGCCATCTCCCCAAGACAGATAATATTATAGTGGTTTTCTTGAGCCAGTCATCTATCAGAGTTTAAATCCTGGCTATAGCATTATTAGCTGTGTTCACACAGGCAAACTGATTAACCTGTCTAGGCAACATTTTTTTTTCATATGAATAAAAAGGATGATGATAATAGTTATGTCTTTGTATAAATATTAATGAGTTAATATTTGTCAAGCACTTAGAAATGTTGTGAACCAGATATCAAGTGCTATAGAAATGCAAGCCATCGTTATTATCATTTATGTGCAAGACTAAAGTTAGGTCAACATTCTCGCAGGACAACAGATCACCTTGTTATCATGTTATTTTTAATATCGTAGCATATAATTTAGCACAAAAAAAGAATCTTCCTTTAAGGAAAACCATTTGAGGTATTTCAAATAATATAAATAGTTTCAAGCCATTTTCTGTATAATGTTAACTTGCTGGTTAAAAGCCTCTAAAGTTCTTATTTAAAATGATATTTTCCCTATATTTTTACTAGGTAATTGATCTGGGCGGTGAGCCAATTAAAAGCAACGAGTACTTTGGAAATGGCCGTGTGACAGAATTCAAGTATGGTGTAAAACTAGGCACAGTTCTGCGCAAGTGGAATGGAGAGAAGATGGCCTACTTAAAGTAAATGAAATATGATTTGCCTTTTAAATTATTTCACAGATGTATTAGTCTTATTATACCAATCTGAGTTATCTTAGGAACTTATTTAGAACTTTTAAGGATTCAGTTACTGGTAATAAGGGTTAGAGTTCCTCAAATTCCAATTTTTATTATTAAGCATGTCAATCGTGAGGATATTGAGAAACCCAAAACACACCCTAGAGACTTTATGTATTATATAACTATACAAGATTTGACTAATGTTTGACTATAATATGTGAAGGCCACATTATTATTAAAATGATTGTATCATTTATGAAGTACTTACTACATGGCTATTTTTAATTTACTTATATTTATTGACATATCTTACATCAAATAGTTTACATATATTATCATCAATTATTTTCAAATATTAGAATATTCATATTATAACAACCCAAGATTGAAACCTACTTTTAACCCAGTTTTCCATTCCATATGATATCATATGGATATTGATCATTCTGAAGTGTTTTTTTTAATTTTATTATGTTATGTCACCATACAATACATCATTAGTTTTTGATGTAGTGATCCACGATCCATTGTTTT
>NW_028043946.1:0-445 GCF_054177405.1 Leptonychotes weddellii
TTGTTCTTTGCTGCACTCTTGGTAAAGAACATTCTGGAATATTACAGCCATTTAGGAAAAATAGCCTTCTAATAGAGAACACAGAAACAAACCAAACAAAAAGGAATCCCACATAATTTCAGATGATAAAACAGACAATTATTCTGATAATAGAAGATGGAGACTTGACTTTACCTCACCAACATTCATTTTTTTTTTTTAAAGATTTTATTTATTTATTTGAGAGAGAGAGAATGAGAGACAGAAAGCACGAGAGGGAAGAGGGCAGAGGGAGAAGCAGACCCCCTGCTGAGCAGGGAGCCCGATGTGGGACTCGATCCCGGGACTCCAGGATCATGACCTGAGCCGAAGGCAGTCGCTTAACCAACTGAGCCACCCAGGCGCCCTCACCAACATTCATTTTATGCTTGGAACCTACCCCTTAACCTGACGCCTTTAGTTACAT
>NW_028043947.1:0-445 GCF_054177405.1 Leptonychotes weddellii
AGAGCAGGGAGCCCGATGTGGGACTCGATCCCAGGACCCTGCGATCATGACCTGAGCCGAAGGCAGACGCTTAATGACTGAGCCACCCAGGCGCCTGATGTTAATTATTCTTTTAAAGTTTGGTAGATTCTCCAAATCTGGATCTGGAGATGTCTTTTTTGGGAGCTTTATAGTTAAATTTGTTTTTTTTTTTTTTTTTTTTTTAAAGATTTTATTTATTTGACAGAGAGAGACACAGCGAGAGAGGGAACACAAGCAGGGGGAGTGGGAGAGGGGGAAGCAGGCTTCCTGCTGAGCAGGGAGCCCGATGCGGGGCTCAATCCCAGGACCCTGGGATCATGACCTGAGCGGAAGGCAGACGCTTAACAACTGAGCCACCCAGGCGCCCCGAATTTTGTCTGTTTTATCGCTTGCTGAGTTTGTGGTGTTGAAGTTTCCAATTGTA
>NW_028043948.1:0-445 GCF_054177405.1 Leptonychotes weddellii
GCTCAGTTGGTTAAGCGACTGCCTTCGGCTCAGGTCATGATCCTGGAGTCCCAGGATCGAGTCCCGCGTCAGGCTCCCTGCTCAGCAGGGAGTCTGCTTCTCCCTCTGACCCTCCTCCCTCTCGTGCTCTCTCTCATTCTCTTGCAAATAAAATAAATAAATAAATAAATAAATAAAACAATCAGTCATGTGCAGACAAAGGTGTTGCACACGGACATATAGAGCTCCTGCTATAAGCAAGCACTGTTAAAATTAAAAGATCGGAAACAATCTGAATGCCTGACAGTGGAGGGTAAGGTGAATAAACCGACCGTGGACAACACAGTCCCTTTGCTGTTCCAGACACACCAGCTCAGGTTCGTGCTGGCTTTCAGCAAAGTTTATTCAGCAGCGTCACATTCTTAATCCCATTGGCTCTTCGTAGAACCTTGTGTGGTACGACCAC
>NW_028043949.1:0-445 GCF_054177405.1 Leptonychotes weddellii
TTTGCTTGTTTAAACAAATGGGACTTTATTATTCTTAGCTGGGATACCCCCAGATAGCAATTATTGTATTAGAGGCTCAATTCAGGTTAGTTCCACTGTCCCTGAAATTTTTTGGCTTTTTCCCTATGCTTGCAAGATGACTGCTCTTCTCCAGCTATTAGGAGGACACTTCAGGCAGAATTTTTTTTTTTTTTTTTTTAATCATCCAGAGATAACCCTGGTCATGTTTTGGTATATTCTTTTTTTTTTTTTTTTTTTTGAATTTTTTTTTATTCTTATGTTAATCCCCATACATTACATCATTAGTTCTAGATGAAGTGTTCCATGATTCATTGTTTGTGCACAACACCCAGTGCTCCATGCAGAATGTGCCCTCCTCAACACCCACCACCAGGCCAACCCATCCTCCCACCCCCCTCCCCTCTAGAACCCTCAGTTTGTTTTT
>NW_028043950.1:0-445 GCF_054177405.1 Leptonychotes weddellii
TCACCGTGAGCAAGGCCTGCTCATCTCATTGTCATCTGTGTCATTAGGACAAGCGATTGGCCAAGCCAGGTCCCATGTCCATGCCTTGGTGGCTGGAGACAAAAAGTGTTTCTTGTCCTTTTATGCTTCCATACTGGGAGGTAAACTATACAATGGCAGGGGAAGGAGGGAGCTCAAAAAATGGGAAGGGCCTTGGTAGCTAAAAACAACAACACATTCCAAAAAAGGAAGGCACTGACTTTGCTTATAAGACATTCCAAGTCTTGTAGGAAAGACAGACAGCAAATAGAGCAAACCCAACTTAGAATATGATACCAGAGACGTGATCAGAAAAAAGTACAGTGCCAAAGTTCTGGGCACAAACTTGCAGTCAGTTGAGTTGGGGTTAAATCTTGCTTCCACTAGATGTAAGCTGTGTGACCTTGAACAGTCATCTAGCCTCTAG
>NW_028043951.1:0-445 GCF_054177405.1 Leptonychotes weddellii
GGCGGGTTTCCGCGTCTCTTCCGCGAGTCGGAGCAGAAGAGACCGTTTCCAACCCTCTGCCTTAGAGCAGAGAGACCTCAGTCTGTTCTTCAGTGAGCCCTCCAGGCCACACCGTCTCTGTTTCTGTCCGTGCTGCTATAAACTGCAGGGTCCTGGGTTGTGCGCCCCTCCGCAGTGCCCCCAGTTCTGCCTCCAGGTCAGGGCACGTCTCTGCCCTTTGTGCTTCTAAAACCGCCAGCCGCTCCCAGTTCGCGCACGGGACTCTGCTGCTCGGGGTTTCCACCCCGGGGGTTGCAGTTCACCGGTGGGACCCCGGCGCACCGGGTTTCCGTCTCGGAGGCTGCAGTTCGCGTGCGCACGACCATCATTCCAGGTTTCTATCTGGGGGGGCTGCGGTTCGCATGCGCACGACCCCGCCGGTCTGGTTTGCCACCCCGGGGGCTGC
>NW_028043952.1:0-445 GCF_054177405.1 Leptonychotes weddellii
AAGTGCGAATCATTTTCCTCATATACTATTTGGATCACTCATACTAGACATACCAGTGGATTCTCACTGCCCAGTCTACCTGGTACACACCCTTGAGCTTCTTAACTACCACCCTACTTTATTTTCTTGAGTCCTCATATCACCTATTATAACATCAAAAAAGCAAATCTATTCTCTCTCTTTTGTTTATTATTCTTGCGTCTTTGCCTTTCTTTGTCACTTACTCTCTATGAATTCATACTATTCTTTTTTTTTTTTAAAGATTTTATTTATTTATTTGACAGAGAGAGACACAGCGAGAGAGGGAACACAAGCAGGGGGAGGGGGAGAGGGAGAAGCAGGCTCCCCGCAGAGCAGGGAGCCCGATGTGGGACTCGATCCCGGGACTCCAGGATCATGACCTGAGCCGAAGGCAGTCGCTTAACCGACTGAGCCACCCAGGCGC
>NW_028043953.1:0-445 GCF_054177405.1 Leptonychotes weddellii
GCAAAAGACATGAACAGGCATTTCTCCAAAGAAGACATATAGATAGCCAACAGACACATGAAAAGATGCTCAACATCACTCATCACCAGGAACATGCAAATCAAAACTACAATGAGATATCACCTCACACCTGTCAGAATGGCTGAAATCAACCACACAAGAAACAGTAGGTGTTGGAGAGGGTGTGGAGAAAGCAGAATCCTCTTGCACTTTGTAGAAATGCAAACTGGTGCAGCCACTATGGAAAATAGTATGGAGGTCCTCAAAAACTAAAAATAGAACTACCTTATAATCTAGGAATAACACTACTGGGCATTTACACAAAGAATACAAAAGCATGAAGTCAAAGGGATACATGTACCCCAATGTTTATAGCAGCATTATCTACAATAGCCAAAAAATGGAAGCAGCCCAAGTGTCCATTGACTGATGAATGGATAAAGAA
>NW_028043954.1:0-445 GCF_054177405.1 Leptonychotes weddellii
GCCCATGAAGCTTCCCTCTAATATTCAAGCATGTGGTGACAAGGGTGGGTGTCTCTTCTCTGGCAAGAGAAGGTATTAGAGCACAGGTAAATAAACATCACCTTTAAAACTAAGCTGGATAATGAGAATTAAAAACCTATCATGAAATATGTAAATTGCAAGCTATGGTGCACATTTGTAGGTTTGGAAGGCTTTAAATGACACAAACACTTAGAAACCTACAAATGTGTACTATATAGAACATAGTGGGCGCCTGGGTGGCTCAGTTGGTTAAGCGACTGCCTTCGGCTCAGGTCATGATCCTGGAGTCCCGGGATCGAGTCCCGCATCGGGCTCCCTGCTCGGCAGGGAGTCTGCTTCTCCCTCTGACCCTCCTCACTCTCATGCTCTCTGTCTCTCATTCTCTCTGTCTCAAATAAATAAATAAAATCTTTAAAAAAAAAAA
>NW_028043955.1:0-445 GCF_054177405.1 Leptonychotes weddellii
AGTTAAACAATATACCACACAGAACTGATTCGTTAAATATCGCCCCTCCCTTACCCTCAGCCTCCAGCAAACACCCCCAGAGTAGTACAGGCAAGGAAGACCTAACTATTGGGAGAAATCCCTAACACTTTTTCCAGGGCAGAATTCAGGCTAGTCCAAAAAGGGTCCTTCTTTTAAGGGTTTTGGGGGAACTAGACATTGAAATTTTTATTAGTATCGGAGACATTCGTTTGGAGCAAATTCAGCTCCAGGAGCTGCATGGATGAATGCAGGAGGGGTTCCACCAGTTGCCCCAATTCCTTCCATTGCAGCAGCTTGGCCAAAGCATTCAGTTGTTGGGATCGATCCCAAGGTTCCATCTGGCATCATGGTGACAGGTCCTGGAGGAGCTGGGGTACCAGCTGGTACTGGAGCAGGGGGCATGGCGCCTCTGTTGTTGATGCCC
>NW_028043956.1:0-9452 GCF_054177405.1 Leptonychotes weddellii
GCTATCCAATTTTCCGAGCACCATTTATTGAAGAGACTGTCTTTTTTCCATTGCATATTCTTTCCTGATTTGTCAAAGATTAGTTGACCATAGAGTTGAGGGTCCATTTCTGGAGTCTCTATTCTGTTCCATTGATCTATATGTCTGTTTTTGTGCCAATACTATGCTGTCTTGATGATCACAGGTTTGTAATATAGCTTGAAGTCAGGCAACATGATGCCCCCAGCTTTTTTTTTTTTTTCAACATTCCCCTGGTGATTCAGGGTTTTTTCTGGTTCCATACAAATTTTAGGATTGTTCATTCCAGCTCTGTGAAAAATGGCAATGGTATTTTGGTAGGGATGGCATTGAAAGTATAGATTTGCTCTGGGCAGCATAGACATTTTAACAATGTTTGTTCTTCCAATCCATGAGCATGGAATGTTTTTCCATCTTTTTTTGTGTTCCTCAATTTCTTTCATAAATCTTCTGTAGTTTTTAGAGTATAAATCCTTTACCTCTTTGGTTAGGTTTATTCCTAGGTATCTTATGGTTTTTGGTGCTATTGTAAATGGAATTGCTTCCTTAATTTCTCTTTCTTCAGTTACATTGTTAATGTATAGAAATGCAACTGATTTCTGTGCATTGATTTTGTATCCTGCCACATTGCTGAATTGCTGTATGAGTTCTAGTAATTTGCGGGTGGAGTCTTTTGGGTTATGTCATCTGTGAAGAGAGATAGTTTGACTTCTTTGCCAATTTGAATGCCTTTTATATCTTTTTGTTGTCTGATTGCCTTCTAGTACTATGTTGAACACAGTGGTGAGATTGGGCATCCCTGTCATGTTCCTGACCCTAAGGGAAAAGCTGAGAGCTTTTGAGAATTGAGAATGATATTTGCCGTGGGCTTTTCATAGATGGTTTTTATGAAATTGAGGAATGTTCCCTCTATGCCTATACTCTGAAGTGTTTTAATCAGGAAAGGATGCTGTATTTTGTTAAATGCTTTTTCTGCATCAATTGAGAGGATCATATGGTTCTTGTCTTTTCTTTTATTAATGTGCTCTATCACGTTGATTGATTTGTGAATGTTGAACCACCCTTGCATCCAGGAATAAATCCCACCAGGTCGTGATGGATAATCCTTTTAATATACTGTTGGATCCTATTGGCTAGGACCTTGGTGAGTATTTTGGCATCCATGTTCATCAGGGATATTGGTCTGTAATTCTCCTTTTTGATGGGGCCTTTGCCTGGTTTGGGGATCAGGGTAATGCTGGCCTCATAGAATGAGTTTGGAAGTTTACCTTCTGTTTCTATTTTTTGAAACAGCCTCAGTAGAACAGGTATTATTTCTTCTTTAAATATTTGGTAGAATTCCCCTGCAAAGCCATCTGGCCCTGGACTCTTGTTTTTTGGGAGGTTTTTGATTACTGCTTCAATTTCGTTATTGTTATTGGTCTATTCTGATTGTCTGTTTCTTCCTGTTTCAGTCTTAGTAGTTCATAAGTTTCCAGGAAGGCATCCATTTCTTTCAGGTTGTTTAATTTGTTGGCATATAGTTGCTGGTAATAATTTCTAATAATTTTTTCTATTTTCTTGGTGTTAGTCATGTTCTCTTCCCTTTCATTCATGATTTTATTGATTTGGGTCCTTTCCCTTTTCTTTTGGATAAGTCTGGCCAGTGGTTTATTGATCTTATTAATTCTTTCAAAGAACCAACGTCTAGTTTTGTTGATCTGTTCTACTGCTTTTCTGGTTTCTATTTCATTGATCTCTGCCCTTATCTTTATTATTTCTCTTCTCCTGCTTGGTTAGGTTTTATTTGCTGTTCTTTCTCCAGTTCCTTTAGGTGTAAGCTTAACTTGTGCAGTTGGGATTTTTCTACTTTTTTGAGAGAGGCTTGGATGGCTATGTATTTCCTCCTTAGGACTGCCTTTGCAGTATCCCATAGGTTTTAGACCAATGTGTTTTCATTCTCATTGATTTCCATGAATTTTTTAAGTTCCTTGAATTGCTTAAGTTCTTCTTTAATTTCCTGGTTGACCCAATCATTCTTTAGCAGGATGCTCTTTAACTTCCAAGTGTTTGAGTTCCTTCCAAATTTTTTCTTGTGATTGAGTTCCAGTTTCAAAGCATTGTGGTCTGATAACATGTCGGGAATAATCTCAATCTTTTGGTATTGGTTGAGACCTGATTTGTGACCCAGTATGTGGTCTATTCTGGGGAAAGTCCCATGTGCACTCAAGAAGAATGAGTATTCTGTTGTTTTAGGATGGAATGTTCTGTATATATCTACAAAGTCCATCTGGTCCAAAATGTCATTCAAAGCTCTTGTTTCTTTGTTGATCTTCTGCTTAGATGATCTGTCTGTTGCTGAGAGTGGAGTGTTGAGGTCTCCTACTATTAATGTATTATTATCAATATGATTCTTTATTTTGATTAACAGTTGGTTTATGTAGTTGGCTGCTCCCATGATGGGGGCATAGATATTTACAATTGTTAGGTCTTCTTTTTGGATAGACCCTTTAAGCATAATATAGTGTCCCTCTACATCTCTTACTATGGCCTTTGGTTTAAAATAATTTGTCTGATATGAGGATTGCTACCCCAGCTTTCTTTTGAGGTCTGTTGGCATGATAAATTTTTCTCTTCCCCTCACTTTCAATCTGGAGGTGTCTTTAGGTTCAAAATGAGTCTCCCATAGACAGCATATGGATGGGTCCTGCTTTTTTATCCAATCTGAAACCCCATGTCTTTTGATGGGAACATTTAGCCCATTTGCATTTAGAGTGACTATTGAGAGATATGAATTTAGTGCCATTTTATTGCCTGTAAAGTCCCTGTTTCTATAGATTTTCTGTTTCTTTCTGTTCTATGTGACTCTGGGAGTCTCTCTTTGCTTACAGAATTCCCCTTAATATTTCTTTCAGGGCTGGTGTGGTGGTCACATATTCTTTCAGTTTCTGCCAGTCCTGGAAGCTCTTTATCTCTCCATCCATTCTGAATGACAGCCTGGCTGGATAAAGTATTCTTGGCTGCAAGTTCTTGTCATTTAGTACCCTGAATATGTCTTGCCAGCCCTTTCTGGCTTGCCAGGTCTCTGTGGACAGGTCTGATGTTATTTTGATGTTCCTCCCTCCATATGTAAGGAACCTCTTCTCCCTGGCTATTCTCAGGATTGTTTCCTTGGCTGTAAAATATGCAAGCTTCACTATTATATGTTGGGGTGTTGATCTATTTTTATTGATTTTGGGAGGGGTCCTCTTGGCCTCCTGGACTCAAATGCTTGTTTCCTTCACCAGATTAGGGAAGTTCTCAGCTATAATTTGCTCAAATATACCTTCTAGCCCCCGCCCATACCCTTGAGGATCCTAATATTCCTGTCATTGAAATGTCTCATGGCACCATTAATCTCTGCAATCCTTTCTCATTTGCTACTAGCAGCCTACCTGTGTTTTCCTCAACTTCCTTTTTTCCCATTAGATTGTCTTCTAGATCACTAATTCTCTCTTCTGCCCTTTTACCTTGGTTGTTAGAGTGTCCAGTTTAGACTGCATCTCATTCATAGCATTTTTTAGTTCAGCCTGATTAGATCTCATTTCTGCCATTAGAGATTCTATATTGTCATTAATGTTTTTTTTCAGGCCTAGCTATTGACTTCATGATTGCTATCCTGAATGCTGTCTCTGACATTTCGCTTATATCCATATCCATTAGATCTGTGGCAGAGGCCATTGTCTCTGGTTCTTTTCTTTGTTGGGAGTTCTTCCTCCTAGTCGTTCTGTTGAGGGATGGTTAAGGGAGTGTACAGAGTCCAAAATATCAACCACGACCCAAGTGAGATGTACCCTAGGAAAATCTGGAGCAGTCAGGAGCCACTATAGAGAAAACAAAGCCAAAATTAAACACAAGAATAAAATTTATAAAATTGAAAAAATTTTAAAAAGGGGGGGCGAGGGGAAGGTGGACTATAATCTTTCAGTGTGGACAGAGCAGGATGTTTCAGTTGTTTCTGGGTGTATTTTGTTCTGTTTGTTAGAAGACACTACAAGGAAATTAAAACTTACAAGGAAAGTAAAACTTGTATATTTGAAAAGGTAAAATTGAATAGTGAGAAAAGGACCAAAATGAAGCATATATTTATAAAAAAATAGGTGTGAAAAGGCACTACAATAAATCATATATCTATAAAAATATAGGTGTGAAAAAGCATTGAAATACAGGTGTGAAAAAATATAGGTGTGAAAAAATACAAAAAAATTGAGATGCGAAAAAGCACAAGTGAATAGTGAAAAAAACTACAATAAAGCATAAATCGATAAAAAATAGGTGTGAAAAATCACAAGTGAATAGTGAAAAAAAGGACTACAATAAAGCATATATCTATAAAAAATATAGGTGTGAAAAAGCACAAAAAATAGGTGTGGAAAATTATAGTTATGAAAAAGCACAAGTGAATAGTGAAAAAAGGACTACAGTAAAGAATGTATCCATAAAAAATATAGGTGTGAAAATGCACAAAAATATAGGTGTAAAAAGGTACTATGGAATATAAGTTGATATACTAAGCATCTAGTTGAGATGAGAAAAAGGTAAAAAGAAAAAAGAGAAAAAGCAGAAGAGAAAGAGTAAAAAGAAAGAGAGAGTATCATTTGAAAAACAAAGAAGCTGTGAGGCAATGCCTGGAGCTCAATATGCAATTTTCCCCTGGCGTTGGCATTTTAGTCTTGTATGATCCATAGGGTTGTCCTCCTCTTGTTCTTCCAGCCTGTCTTCTGGGGGAGGGGCCTTTCACGCTGTTTCTCAGGTAACCCCTTTTGGGGGGTTGAGCTCAGTGGGAACCAGACCTCTGTGCTTTTGTTCCCTGGTGGGGGCTTTCCAAGCTTCTTCTGAAGATTAGAGCAAAAATGGCCACACTCAGACCTCTGGCCCCCAGCCGAGAAATTGCAGCCTGCTCTCTTTCACTAAATCCTCCAGGACAGTCTCCGTTTCCGTGTGCGATGCGGAAAACCGCAGCCTCCTGTGGTGCACACCCTCAGTGACTCATATTCGGCTCTCTTCACTGTACCCTCCAGGATAAACAGTCTCAGTTTCAGTGTGCACCGCAGAAAACCTCAGCCTCTCACGGTGCGCGCCCACAGTGACTCAGAGGTCGTCCCAGGAGCCTGGGAGAATCTCTGCCCTTTAGGCTTCTAAAACTGCGAGCGGCCCCAGGCTTGCATGCACCTGCAGCTCCTGGGTCTTGTCCGGGCGCTGCTCTAGAGCCCTGTCCTGGCTGCTATTGCTATGTGAGTTTTTGCCTGGTCGTAGGTGCAGGCTCCTGATTTTTTCAGGCTGCCCAAGAGAAAAGCGATTCTCAACTGGCCTGGCTTGCAGTTTATGGCAATCGGAGCTGAGAAACCCTTCCTGGACTTGCTGACCTTAAATACTTCCTGGCTCCCCTGCTGGGGCACTCTTGCCAGTCCAAGAAGCCCCTTTGGCTCTGAGGCTTCTTGTATCCCGAGACCACAATGCTCTACCTATATTTCTGCCTTTTCACTTCCAGAGCCCCTTTCAGAGAGGGATGTCTCTCCCTAGAGCAGATTTCTAAAGGTTCCAATTTTGCACTCTGGTGTTCTATCACTTTCCAGGCCCCAGCTTATGGAGGCTCCCTCCCCCTTCTGGTAATCTGATAACTCCCAGCAGATTCAGGACTCCACCCTTCCTACCTCACAAAAAACCCTGCTTTTCTGCTTGTAGAGATCCAGATATATATTCTTATATTTCAGGATGATTTCATGGATGTTCAGAGTGGTTTGGTAGATATCCAGCTAAATTCAAGGGACCGGTTGAAACACCATCTTGCCTTCCTCCCTAGCCATTCATTCTTAACCTTTAAGAGTATTTGGGGGCCACCTGGGTGGTTCACTTGGTTAAGTGCCTGACTCTTGATTTTGGTTCAGGTCATGATCTCAGGATCCTGGGATCAAGCCCCACATCAGGATCTGTGCTCAGCAGGGAGTCTGCTAGAGAATTCTCAATCTCCCTTTCCCTTTGCCCTGTGCCCCATTCTCGCATGCACACTCTCTCAAATAAATAAATCTTTTAAAAAAAGTATTTGGGTTGTTTCAGTTTTCAGCTGTTACACATAAAGTTACTATTGACATTTGTGTGGAGGTTTTTGTGTGGACATAACTTTTCATTTCCCTGGAATGCAGTTGCTGAGCCCTGTGGACTATGTATATTTAATTTCTTAAGGGATTGGAAATCTATTTTCCAGAATGGCTGTACTTCTTTACATCCCCATCAGCAATATATGACATAACCAGTTTCTCTGCATCTTCACCAGCATTTGGTGTTATCAGTAATTTTTATTTTAGCCATTCTAATAGGTAGATAGTGATATCTCATTGTGGTTTTAACTTGCATTTCATTAATGGCTAATGATGTATATCTTTTTGTGCGTTTATGTGTCATTTATATATTGTTGTCAGTTAAATGTCTCCTGAAGTCCTTTTCACATTTTCTAGTTGGATTTTTTTTTTATTGTCAAGTTTTGAGATTTCTGTACTGGATACTAGTTTTCTTTTCAGGTGTGTGGCTTTGTAAATATTTTCTTTTAATCTGTAGCTTAATTTTCATTCTCTTCACATGAGCTTTCATAAACACTTCCAAGTCAACTTAAAGAACTCTTTGTCTAGTCCTAGATACCTCCAATTTTTCTGCCACGTGTTTTTCTAAACATCCTTTATTTTGAGTGAATTTTTAAATAAGGTGTGAGATTTAAGTCAGGATTTTTTTTTATCTATGGATATTGTATTAGGGTTCTCCAGGGAAACAGGATCAATAATGTGTGTGTGTGTGTGTGTATGTATGTATGTGTATGTGTGTATTTACAGAGACAGAACGAGTGGTTTATTTCAAGGATTAGTTCATTTAACAGTGGGAGTTGGCAAGTTCAAAATCTGTAAGACAATCAGGCAGTCTGGAAATTCAGGGAAGAGTTGATGTTTCAGTCTTGATTCTGAATCCTGCAGAGCAGCAGGATGGAAATTCATGTTGGTTTCTATGTTGCAGTTAGGAGAAGAATTCTTTCTTTTTTGGGAAAAGCTCATTCTTTGCTCTTAAGGCCTTCAGCTGATTGGATGGGTCCCACCCACATTATGGAGGGTAATTTGCTTTACTCAAAGTCTATTGCTTTAAATGTTAATTTCATCTAAAAAATACCTTTACATCAAAATCTGGACTGGTGTTTGACCAAACAACTGTGCATCATAGCCTAGCCAACTTGACACATAAAATTAGCCACCACAAATGTGCAATTGCTCTAGTAACATTTATGGAAAAGACTGTACTTCCTTCATTACATAGCTTTGCACTTTTGTTCAAAAACCATTGATCATACTTACGTGGGTATATTTCTGGGGTTTTATGCTCTGGTTTATTGGTTTTATGTTCCTCCACCAATATCACACTTTAGCTATATAAGAAGCCTTAATATTGGGTGGAGTGATTCCTTTCATTTTATTCTTTTTGTCAAGATTGTTTTAGCTATTCTATGGTTTGTGCTTGCCCGTATAAATTTTAGAATAAGCTTATTTTTGCTTACAAGCCAGCCTTGCTGGTATTCTGATAGATCAATTTGTAGAGCATTGACCTCTGTTATGTTGAAAGTTCCAACTCATGAACATGGTATATTTCTCCATTTATTTATTTTTTAATTTATTTTTATTTCTTTTAAATTTTATTTTATTATCTTATGTTAATCACAATACATTACCTCATTAGTTTTTGATGTAGTGTTCCATGATTCATTGTGTGTAAAACCCAGTGCTCAATTCAATACATGCCCTCTTTAATACCCATTACTAGGCTAACCCATCCCTCCACCCCCCTCCCCTCTAGAACCCCCAGTTTGTTTCTCAGAGTCCATTGTCTCTCATGGTTCGTCTCCCCCTCCGATTTCCCCCCCTTCATTTTACCCTTCCTGCTATCTTTTTCTTCTCCTTTTTTTTTAACATATAATGTATTATTTGTTTCAGAAGTACAGGTCTGTGATTCAACAGTCTCACACAATTCACAGTGCTCACCATAGCACATACCCTCCCCAATGTCTATCACCCAGCCACCCCATCCTTCCCACCCACCCCCACTCTAGCAACCCTCAGTTTGTTTCCTGAGATTAAGAAATCCTCAAATCAGTGAGATCACATGATATATGTCTTTCTCTGATTGACTTATTTCGCTCAG
This sequence comes from Leptonychotes weddellii, assembly GCF_054177405.1. Taxonomy (NCBI): domain Eukaryota; kingdom Metazoa; phylum Chordata; class Mammalia; order Carnivora; family Phocidae; genus Leptonychotes; species Leptonychotes weddellii. The sequence goes on from NW_028043956.1 coordinate 8,212, forward strand.
CATAATACACTCCATTTCCATCCATGCCGTTGCAAATGGCAAGATTTCATTCCTTTTGATGGCTGCATAATATTCCATTGCATATATGGACCACATCTTCTTTATCCATTCATCTGTCGTTGGACATCTTGGCTCTTTCCATAGTTTGGCTATTGTGGACACTGCTGCTATAAACATCGGTCTGCACATACCCCTTCGGATCCCTACATTGGTATCATTGGCGTAAATACACAGTAGGGCAATTGCTGGGTCCTGTGGTAGCTCTATTTTCAACATTTGAGGAACCTCCATACTGTTTTCCAGAGTGGTTGCACCAGCTTGCATTCCCACCAACAGTGTAGGAGGGTTCCCCTTTCTCTGCATCCCCGCCCACATCTGTCATCTCCTGACTTGTTAATTTTAGCCATTCTGACTGGTGTGAGGTGGTATCTCATTGAGGTTTTGATTTGGATTTCCCTGATGCCAAGCAATGTTGAGCACTTTTTCATGTGTCTGTTGGCCATTTGGATGTCTTCTTTGGAAAAATATCTGTTCATGTCTTCTGCCCATTTCTTGATTGGATTAGTTGTTCTTTTGGTGTTGAGTTTGATAAGTTCTTTATAGATTTTGGATACTAGCCTTTTATCTGAGATGTCATTTGCAAATAACTTCTCCCATTCTGTCAGTTGTCTTTTGGTTTTGTTGACTGTTTCTTTTGCTGTGCAAAAGCTTTTTATCCTGATGAGGTCCCAATAGTTCATTTTTGCCCTTGCTTCCCTTGCCTTTGGCGATGTTTCTAGGAAGGAATTGCTGTGGCTGAGGTCGAAGAGGTTGCTGCCTGTGTTCTCCTTTAGGATTTTGATGAGACTCCTGTCTCACACTGAGGTCTTTCAACCATTTTGAGTCTATTTTTGTGTGTGGTGTAAGGAAATGGTCTAGTTTCATTCTTCTGCATGTGGCTGTCCAATTTTCCCAACACCATTTGTTGAAGAGACTGTCTTTTTTCCACTGGACATTCTTTCCTGCTTTGTGGAAGATTAGTTGACCATATTGTTGAGGGCCCATTTGTGGGCTCTCTGTTCTGTCCCATTGATCTATGTGTCTGTTTTTGTGCCAGTACCATACTGTCTTGATGATGACAGCTTTGTAATAGAGCTGGAAGTCCAGAATTGTGATGCTGCCAGCTTTGCTTTTCTTTTTCGACATTCTTCTGGCTATTTGGGGTCTTTTCTGGTTCCAGAGAAATTTTAGGATTATTTGTT
>NW_028043957.1:0-445 GCF_054177405.1 Leptonychotes weddellii
GTAAACTTGGTCTTGGCTGGCTTGTCTTGGCTGGCTGTTCTTGCTGATCTTCTGGGGGAGGGGCCTGTCGCTGCCATTCCCAATTGTCTTTGCCAGAGGCGGAATTGCCCCGCCCTTGCTGAGGCCAAGCTAAGTAGTCTGCTCGGGTTTGCTCTCGGGAGCTTTTGTTCCCTGAAAGTTTTCCCTACAGCTTTGGAGGATGAGAGTGAAAATAGCGGTCTCCCAGTCTCCACCCTGGAGGAGCCGAGAGCTTGGGGCCCCACTCCTCAGTGCGCCCCCAGAGAAAAGCAGTCAGTCACTCCCATCTCCCCTGTCTCCGGCCGCACTCCATCCACACCCGGCCCGTGACCGATTGTTTCTATCTCTGGCACCTGACCCTGTATGGAGTCTCCAAACCCAGCAGATCCCTGCAGTGTGCTCCCGCGCTGCTCCTCCCCAGGGAGGA
>NW_028043958.1:0-445 GCF_054177405.1 Leptonychotes weddellii
TTGCACTTATATGAAATTTTACTATTAGAAAACACCTAAATAACATACTTAATATGTACAAAATTAGAACATTAAACATCAGGAAAAAAAATTCACATGCCTCTAGGTTTTTATTAATCACATTCCAACACCAAGGCTGAAAGTATATCAAATCACACCAAATCTTTTGCACATGACAACCTCATAAATTATTCAACTCATTAGCATTACTAAGAAGCATGAAAAACTCCATCAGTATTAAGGATGTTTTTTTTTTTTTTTAAAGATTTTATTTATTTATTTGAGACAGAGAGAATGAGAGAGACAGAGAGCACATGAGAGGGGGGAGGGTCAGAGGGAGAAGCAGGCTCCCTGCCGAGCAGGGAGCCCAATGCGGGACTCGATCCCGGGACTCCAGGATCATGACCTGAGCCGAAGGCAGTCGCTTAACCAACTGAGCCACCCA
>NW_028043959.1:0-445 GCF_054177405.1 Leptonychotes weddellii
AGGTCGCTCAGCTGATCCAGAATTGAAATCTCTGTCAGTATGACTTCCAAGTCCGTGCTCCAGATCCTGAGCATGACCGCCAAAAGTACAGTACACTCCTCCTGGTGAAGCAAACTCACTACCTCCAGAGTCCTTAGTTCTAGGGCAAGCTAATGCAGCTTTCACCCTAACCTGGGGGCTGGCCCAGTCGTTGCCGGTTCTTTTGCTTCCTCACACTGACCGCCATGCCCATGCCTGGTTACAGGGTGCAACGCTCTCCCAGTAGAGAAGTCTTTCCTGGCACCGGACCACAGTCTTGACTGTTGCAAGATTGCCCTTTTTGGCAATCAGAGCGCTGACTTTGTAAAAGACAGTTAAAGACCCTGATAATGAAACCAACTTTGGGGGAAACTTAGAGCCGGGCTGAGAGTGAAGGATGGGTGGAGAGATCAGGCTGGCCTTTGGA
>NW_028043960.1:0-445 GCF_054177405.1 Leptonychotes weddellii
TTGAAGCTCCCCAGTCTGTGCTATTTTGATATGGCAGCCCTAGCAAAATAATACACCAACCCTCCCAATAATTCCATAAACCCTCAGTTACCAGGATTAAATTCCTTTTGGCTTAAAAAAGCTCTGTTTCCAAATAATGCAATATATGTTAAGAAAAAAAAAGAAGAAGAAGAAGGTAGCGGGAGGGGAAGAATGAAGCAGGGGAAATCGGAGGGGTGGACAAACCATGAGAGACGATGGACTCTGAAAACAAACTGAGGGTTCTAGAGGGGAGGGGGGTGGGAGGATGGGTTGGCCTGGTGGTGGGTATTGAGGAGGGCACGTTCTGCATGGAGCACTGGGTGTTATGCACAAACAATGAATCATGGAACACTTCATCTAGAACTAATGATGTAATGTATGGGGATTAACATAAGAATAAAAAAAAAAAAAAAGCTCTGTTTCC
>NW_028043961.1:0-445 GCF_054177405.1 Leptonychotes weddellii
ACACTAGCTTCAAATGTTGTTGTTGTTGTTTTTTAAAGGCTTATTTATTTATTTGAGAGAGAGAAAGGGGGGAGGGGAGAGGAGCCAATTCCTCACTGAGTGTGAGCCTGATGTGGTGCGTGATCTCACAACCATGAGATCATGACCCGAGCCCAAACCAAGAGTCAGATGCTTAACTAACTATGCCACCCAGGTGCCCCTAGCTCCAAGTGTTTTGAGGGCAGGACCAGCACTTTCCCTTTAGCAGGGCTTGGGACCTTACAAATGTTTTGGGTTTTTGTTTTGTGTGTGTGTGTGTGTGTGTGTGTGTGTCTAGTTTCGGGGGTAGAATTTAGTGATTCATCAGTTGCATAAAACACCCAGTGCTCATTACATCATGTGCCCTCCTTTTTTTTTTTATTCTTATGTTAATCCCCATACATTACATCATTAGTTTTAGACGTAG
>NW_028043962.1:0-445 GCF_054177405.1 Leptonychotes weddellii
TATTTCAGACCAACTGAATCATTAAAACATAGAAGAAATCATCTATTAATTAGAACCAAGGGATTTGGTCACCACATTGGGGCGTGAGAATCAGCTTGTTTAAGTTATAGGAAATGGTTCAGACATTGCAGGAATCTGGTTTGGTAAAAACCAGAATGATTTCATGTGAGGGAAAAAATACTTGTACAATCTCTACTATTAAACATCATTTAAGTGCACTGCCCAAGGAATTATTTTATAAACATCGTCAAGAAAGCTATGATACTGTAAAATTCATTTCAGTTCAAGTAGAAGGCAAATTAACTGGAATCTTAATTTGTGTCTTCTTCCTCCCGAGAGAGGTTTGGGAAGCACTTTTCTCTCCCTGTAATACTCGTCACAGATGCTTCAGTTGGGGTTTGGGAAGGAAAACAAAAGTCACTCAGGTATTCTACTTGGGCAGTGT
>NW_028043963.1:0-445 GCF_054177405.1 Leptonychotes weddellii
GCAAAAGACATGAACAGGCATTTCTCCAAAGAAGACATATAGATAGCCAACAGACACATGAAAAGATGCTCAACATCACTCATCACCAGGAACATGCAAATCAAAACTACAATGAGATATCACCTCACACCTGTCAGAATGGCTGAAATCAACCACACAAGAAACAGTAGGTGTTGGAGAGGGTGTGGAGAAAGCAGAACCCTCTTGCACTTTGTAGAAATGCAAACTGGTGCAGCCACTATGGAAAACAGTATGGAGGTCCTCAAAAACTAAAAATAGAACTACCTTATAATCTAGGAATAACACTACTGGGCATTTACACAAAGAATACAAAAGCATGAAGTCAAAGGGATACATGTACCCCAATGTTTATAGCAGCATTATCTACAATAGCCAAAAAATGGAAGCAGCCCAAGTGTCCATTGACTGATGAATGGATAAAGAA
>NW_028043964.1:0-445 GCF_054177405.1 Leptonychotes weddellii
TTCTTCCAGGTGATTTGTCGTAAGATTGCACAACCAGAAGTTAGTTTGAGAAGTGACCAAAGCCTGCCTCGCCCAGGGCTGGTTAGCTTTGATTCTACCCTACCAGGATGAAGAGCCAGATGTTTTGGAAACATGATGTTTCCAAAATATATTTTTGTTTCTATAACTCAGACAGATGCAGGTGTGGGCTGTATGTGGGCTCTTTTGTCTGGTCATCCAGCCAGCCAGCCATCATTTATTGAACCTCTTCTCTGGGCAAGGTGCTGTTCTGGCTGCACTGGGTTGAATAGCATCCCTCCAAAATTCATGTCCCCCTGGAGCCTCAGAGTGTGACCATATCTGGAAGTAGGGTCTTTGTAGATATAATGAGTTAAGAGTGAGGTCATACTGGATTAGGGCCCTAATTCAATGACTAGGGTCCTTGTTAGAAGAGGAGACAGACAGG
>NW_028043965.1:0-445 GCF_054177405.1 Leptonychotes weddellii
CTGAGATTAAGAATTCCTCATATCAGTGAGATCATATGATACATGTCTTTCTCTGATTGACTTATTTCGCTCAGCATAATACCCTCCAGTTCCATCCACGTTGTTGCAAACGGCAAGATTTCATTCCTTTTTTTTTTAAGATTTTACTTATTTAATTGACAGAGCCACACAGCGAAAGAGGGAACACAAGCAAGGGGAGTCGGAGAGGGAGAAGCAGGCTTCCCGCGGAGCAGGGAGCCCGATGCAGGGCTCGATCCCAGGACCCTGGGATCATGACCTGAGCCAAAGGCAGACACTTAACAACTGAGCCAGGCACCCAAGATTTCATTCCTTTTGATGGCTGCATAATATTCCATTGTGTATGTATATACACCACATCTTCTTTATCCATTCATCTGTCGATGGACATCTTGGCTCTTTCCATAGTTTAGCTATTGTAAACATA
>NW_028043966.1:0-445 GCF_054177405.1 Leptonychotes weddellii
TCACCGTGAGCAAGGCCTGCTCATCTCATTGTCATCTGTGTCATTAGGACAAGCGATTGGCCAAGCCAGGTCCCATGTCCATGCCTTGGTGGCTGGAGACAAAAAGTGTTTCTTGTCCTTTTATGCTTCCATACTGGGAGGTAAACTATACAATGGCAGGGGAAGGAGGGAGCTCAAAAAATAGGAAGGGCCTTGGTAGCTAAAAACAACAACACATTCCAAAAAAGGAAGGCACTGACTTTGCTCATAAGACATTCCAAGTCTTGTAGGAAAGACAGACAGCAAATAGAGCAAACCCAACTTAGAATATGATACCAGAGACGTGATCAGAAAAAAGTACAGTGCCAAAGTTCTGGGCACAAACTTGCAGTCAGTTGAGTTGGGGTTAAATCTTGCTTCCACTAGATGTAAGCTGTGTGACCTTGAACAGTCATCTAGCCTCTAG
>NW_028043967.1:0-9452 GCF_054177405.1 Leptonychotes weddellii
AAAAAAAAAAATCTTTAAAAAAAAGTCTAGTCTTCCCACTGGGCTTAAAAAAAAAAAAAAGAAATACAGGAAGAGAAATTAACAAAATAGTCAACATCAATAAAGAAAACCAACAAAATTTATTTTTGGAGAAACTACCAAAATTAATAAACCCATGATAAGACACCAAGAAAAGTAGATAGAAGGCACAAATAACCAAAGTCAGAAATTTAAAATGAAGCATTACCACAGATTCTATAAATGTTAAAAAAGTCATAGAAGGTATGACAAACAACTTTATGCCAATAACTTTGAAATAAATTGAGTTGAATGAACAGATTCTAAAAAAAAAAATTTAAGAGAGGGAAATAGAAAAGTTGAATGGATCTTAAAATATTCATTTATAAAAAATAACCAATCTGCAACTGGAGCTTTCCGCCCAGATTATAGAGAAAAGTCAAATTGGTGATCTCTGGGCCAGCTTCTGTTACAGATGCTTTCTATAGTCCTTATAGTGTTTTACATTTTTTGTTAACCCTGAATGCCGTTAGACTAGGCATATGTTCTTCAGTTCACCACAGATCTTATCTAGTGCTTTACTTAGGTTATCTGCCTGGGCCCATAAGGTACTTTTTTTTTTTTTTTTTGCAACCCCTGAAAAATCATTCAAACCCATTAAGATCGTTCTAATTTCAAATGGATGCATAAAAAGAGGTTTGCCTAATGCTAATTTTCCTCAACTTACCAAATTTAGACTATTTTACAAGTACCTCCAAGTGAATTTTCTTCTTTTGAGGGACTTGTGAGGCCAGATATCATTGCTATGTATAATGGGACACATTTGCATGTCCATAGACCCCTATCAGTTGGTACTTAACTGTAGTTATCCAAACTGTAATGGTAAGAGAAAATCATCCCCAAGACTCCTTTCACTTCTGACACCTATTACAAGTTTGAGGGATTCCCAAAATAAATCTTTCTAGCATGACCAGCCTAAGACTATCAGGTGTGGCTAGTCCCAAGCCCCCACCCTAAACAAAGACACTCTAATCATGTATGACAAAGCTGAGGGCAAAGCCAAATAGCTCTTTGGGCAAGGCCACATTCTTTACTACACAGTACAGACATATAAATGACGGTTCTTAATTCAAAGTCTTGGAGTCGAACCTATCAACCCATTTATATATGGACAGGAACAAATGGAAAAGGGGCCAGTTTTGATAAAGGGGCTATAAAAAAACAGAGTAACCAAAATGCAAAGTAATATCATCTTACTATATTCTTTCCATAGGAGCTTTGTTTCATGATTCTTAATGTTATATCCCTGAGTAACTCACTTGAGATCCCAGCTGGTTTTCGAAGGCAATTTCAGCAAAATAAAAAGGTTAAGACACACTGAAAGCTCACCCTGCCTCTTCCTATTAGGTATAGTTTTAGTATCTCTTTTCTTCCCCGGCAATCTATGTGGAAAACTAAAGAGATCTTTACCCCAGAATAAGCAGCTCTGTACCTTTGTTTTGTGGCTGACACCTTTCAGAAGAAACAAAATAATTTAACATGTCTCTTCTACTTAAGTTCCTTGACAACCAGACTACCCAACCACAAAGAGATTGGGCTGTCATAGAAACAAGCCCTGGGATTTTTCATAATACGAGTCACATAATATCCCTCAATAAAGTGGTCACTCACCTTTTAAATATCTAACTTAAAAATCCCTATTTGTCAGTGATTATATATTCTCCAGAAACATTATTATAAAATTCCTTGAACAGCAAGCACTCCTTGTGCATTCAAAATCTGATTTACATACAGTTTTCAGGAGCATTGCGTAATATATAGTGAGATCTACCTTGTTGATTTGCTTAGCAGACTCCTTTTTTTTTTTGCCTCATAAATGGTATAATGGTAACATTTAGCCCAGGCTGCATTGGAATTATCACAGACTGTGAATTAATGGCATCTCTGTTTGGCATAGTATCTCATGCACCGTGAGTGCTAAATAAATATTTGTTGTATTGAATTGAATTTGTGCACGTTTTATTATACATCCGTGTTAAAGCTCTCAGAACTTGAGATAAGAGCCTAATGGGGCTGAGAGTGTAAAATGAGTTCAATGGTTTAATATCCAGGAATCTACATGAAAGAATACCAAATCCTCTGCCATGTGGTTTCTTGAGGGAAAGCACATTTGATCAGCACTGATAAGACAATAGAACGAATCATAGAGCCTCTGTCACTTTTCTTTTCCAAATCCACAGTAACATATATATTCATCTTGTCAGGTTGCTATATAAATAGATGAGGTAAAACAACATGGCATTTGTTGTACTTCAATTACTTTCTTGTATAATGTCAAGAAGTAAAAGCTAACAAACCATAACTTTTCTTGACATTTCCTCCCTCAAGTGACCAATGATGGATTTGCCTTAAAAAAGCATTCATCATTTTAAAGAAGGGTAGAGACAGTAGATTTCTTTGTGTTATTTTTTTTTTCCATTTTTTAAGCCAGTGGTTAAATTGAAAAGCCCAGCTCTCCTGCAGATGGGAACAAAACCTGGTTGATAAGATTACATGTTTCTAATCCTGGGGGATGTTTGAAGTCATCCAAGGAGAGAGAGCATTTGCTGTCATAAATGGTCTGGAGATGGAACTGAATTCCCAGACAGGCCAAGAGGCCACCCTCACCATTACAGCCCCCCCCCCACCTCCTACCCCCTTTCCCATTAAACAGTATATACTTTGCCAAGCAAATCTTTTTATGTAGCCAGACCTGACTGCGCAGCATGATTGTTAGGACCACTGGCATTTGAATTTGAGGGACATAGTTTCAAATACCATCTCCTCCATTTACCAGCTTTGCGAACTTGCTCAAATTATTTAAGTTCTCTAAACCTACTACCTTATCTGTAAAATAAAGACAATAATATCTAATTTCACAGATTGATGGCAAAGGATAAAATTAAATAACATGCTAAAAGGGATCACTGCAGGGACTGCTCAAAAAAGGGAAATACCTATTAGCAAATTCATTGTAAGCTCCATGAAGACCAGAACCATGTCAGGCTCAGTCACCATCTAGATCCTCAGGGATTAGCACAAAATTTGGCCCTTAGGTGTTCAATATTTGCTGAATAAATTAGTATATGGATGTGATGGTGATGATTTTTATCATTAGTATCCCCTTTGGATGTCAGGGATCAGTGTATCAAGGTAATATAGCATTATTAAGTCTAGGCATCTATGATTTCATATGTGTTCACTTAAGCATCACACCAATCCTAGGAGATGGGCGCAATTATTATCATAATTTTATAAATGAAGAAACTGAGGCACAGAGAGGTTGAATAATTTGTCCAAGATTACACAGCTAATAAGCAGTATAATCTTGTGTAAGCCCAGCAGCAAAGAATTGAATTACACTTTACCAGGAATAAGGGTCCTTGTTCAAATAATAATGATAATAGCTACTATTTATTGAACACATATGAGGTGATAGTCATCATTTTTATTTAACATTCACAATGACCCCTGGAGTCATCCTTACTACTGTTTTCCACGTGAGGACTGAGACACAGATTGGTTAAACAAATTACCCAAGTGTACACAGCAAGAAACCAGCCTAGCTAGGATTCAAGCCCAGGTCTGTCTGATTGCAAAACCATGCTCTGTGATCCCCATGTTTGAGAACATGGTAGAATACTTTGAGGATGGACCTTGGATTCCATTGTCAGATTTTCTCTTATGCTAGATGTAGGAAAGATTGCCACCTGTTCACCGATGTGTTTCTTCTTTCTGGGCACACAACTAGATGTTATTTTCCAACCTCGCTGGTAATTGAGTGTTATCAAAAGTCTGATTTCTAGCCAATGAACATGAGGGGAAATGATGTGTTTTACTTCCAGGCGTGCCCTGTGGAAACCTCCCATATTTGCTTCTCTATGCTCCCACCCTTTCTCTACTAGATACAGAAGAGAGTGACCAGATTCTGTTGCAGGAGTCAGCAAACTATGCCCCAGAGCCAAATCCAATTTACCACCTTTTTTTCTAAATAATGATGTTTTATTGGAACCAGCCACCCCATTTACTTATTTATTGACTATGGCTGCTTTCATGGTACAATGGCAGCATTGAATAACTGTGACAGAGACTGTATAGTATGCAGAGCCTAAAATATTTACTATCTGGTTCTTGGCAAAAAAAATAAATAAATAAAATAAAAGTTTAAAAAAATTGCTAACCCCTGTTCTAAGGAATGGCAGAGCCACAGATGGAAGGAGTCTGTGTTCCTAAGTGAGTTGGTCAAAGGAGGCCACCCTGCCAACATGAACACCAATTCCAGACAACTAATTACTGAGCAAGAAATAAGCTTCTATGATGAGCCATTACATTTGCAGACCTATTTGTTATAGCAGCTATCCCACTACAATTTATTCATAGGACACTCTAGTTAGGGAAAATAATAACATCCTTCCACATTCAGAAAGAACAACCTCCCTGGGCTTCTCAGAATTATCCACACATTGTCTCACTGCTTCTCCATATCACTTAACCCTTGCATTCAGCCACCACACTCAATTATGGAAGCACCTCGCCCTTTGTGAGAATGTAGCACACAGCATCCCCATCACCCCCAAGAGAGACCCGCCAATGTCACTGTTCTACCTGGCATCCCTGCTTATTGGCAATTTTTTGGTTTTGTTTTTTAATTTAGGGTCTCAGCATTCCAAGGAGAAACAGAATTACAGCACTTAGGCAATAATTCCCTCTATATTGAGAAATAGGATTCTGGCAAGCATCGAAAAAAATATATTTTTATTAGGATGTCCAAAACTAGAATGTAATAAAGCACAGACCTTTCAGAAGAGGAGGGGAAAAAAACCTTTCAGTTAAGGGAAGGAAAGCCAAGAGCAGATTACTTACTGCTACAGAATCCAATATTGGAAAGTACTTGTTTCCCTTTTCCTGTGCCACATTTTTAATGTCTCCATGAGCTCAGTGTGCTGTGACTATCAATCACAGAAAACTACTGACATTATGAAACTACTTTTAAGATATACAGAGTTTTCAAAGCCAAAGTTGTCTGAAGAATAAAAATTTTCAGAGCTTGTATATTTTCAAAAATATCTATTTGATACACCAAGCTGAGTAATGGCCAGCTGTCTCCACTCTATAACTGCATAACAGAATGTATGAATATTGTTTTGTGGAGAACATTAAATACAGAAAATACAAATTTTTTTATGAGGATTCCCAGTTCTGCTACAGTCAACCTTTCCGATCTGTGGGCAGCAGAGGTCACATCAATGCCTGGGTGCTGAGAATGGGCAGATCAGAATTACATTAATTTGGAAGTAGACATAGTCCTCTAAGTTCTACTTTTTTTTTTAACAACTAAAAGTTGTATATATTTAAGTTATACAATGTGGTTTTGATATATATATACGTTTTGAAATGATTACCACAATCAAGCTAATTAACATATCAGTCATCATTTTGTGTGTGTGTGGTCAGAACACTTAAGATCTCAAATTCCAAGTGTATAATACAGTATCATTAACTATAATCACCATGCTTTGCATTAGGTCTCCAGAATTTTGTCACTCAGGAAATTTTGATGTTTTTCAGACACATATGGATATGAGTCATGGAGCCAAGTCTATGACTGTAGACTGGAACCGATGGAAATTTGCATCTTCTTCTAAGTGGCCAAGAAAGACCACCTGGAGGAAATAGAACCTGATCAGCAAGCATTACTATCAGCATCAATCTTTCATTCAACAAATTCTGAGTTACAGCTATATGCCAAACACCATCCTATACAATGGGGACATGATAGCTAATTAAACAGAGTAAATTCCTTTCTTCACAGGGGATCACATTCCAGAGGGGGATTATAAGGAATAAATAAATGTATTATGGATATTGAAACAGAGTTATTTTATACATAGTACAGTCTCTGATGACAATACAAGTAAAATTCAATAATAGAAAGGAAACCATAGAAACCTTGTTTTGGAAATGTTTATAAATATAATGAATTCATGGGTCAAAGTAAGAAATTACAGTGGAAATTGGAAAGCATTTAAAACTTAGTAACAATGAAAAACATTACCAACCAGGACCTGTGGAGTGTAATAAAAAGCAAATATATATATATATTGGAAAAGAAATCTAAAATTTAATGAGTTAAGCATTCAGCAACCCCCAAAAAGTGAAGTTATGGAAAAGGAGCCAGAAATATAGATGTAACAATAACTAAACATTAATAACAGTATGCTATAGACATTAAGCCAATGCACTTGAAAATTTAGATGAAATGGACAAACTGCTAGAAAAATATAGTTTGCCAAAAACAATTCAAGAAGAAGAAAAAATAAAGCTGCAAATGAATAAGTTAAAATATACCCACAAAAAAGAAAACCGTTAGATGATTTGTAGGTGAGTGTTACACAGCCTTTAGGAGCACATCATCCCTCTCATATAAACTTTTAGGGAGTAAGACAATAACAATAATAGCTAAAACTAAAAGCACTGTTCTAAGTGCTTTGTTTATTTTAACTGTTTTAACTCTCAAAATATCCCTATGATCTCAGTATTTCCATTTCCCAAATTATGAAGCCACTAGAATAAAAAAAGTATATGGTATTTAGCTTTTCCCCTTCCTACATCCCTATCCTCATACTGGAATTTCACATGCATAGTAAGACCTAACTTTTTTCGACAGCTATTATAGTGCTAGATTTAGGTTAAAAAGATTCTTTGTCCCCAAGAATAATCCTTTCGAAAGGAGTAAGCATTCTCCTTTCATGAGACTCACATTTCATGAGATTAATACAACTTTGATATGAAAACCAGACAAGAGCAGTGCAAGAAAAGAAAATTATACATCAAGTTCACTTATAAAGATACAAATATCTTAAATGAGATCAACAAACCAAATCAAAAATGCATAAAATACTTAATATGATAACCAAGTAAGGCTTTTTCCAGGAATGCAAGGTTGGTTTAACATTAGAAAATCTACTAACATAATTCATCATATTTACAGACAAAAATGTATGATAATCTCAATATATGCAGGGGGAAAAACTTCTTAGCAAATTTGGAATAGAAAGAGAACTTCCTTAAGTTGCAAAAGGTATCTGTCAAAAACCTATAGTAAACATCGTATCTAAAGTAAAGCATTATACACATGTGGTCTCTTTAAAGGAAAAAACAAAGATGCCTGTTACTTCCTTATACTTAACATTATAATGAAGGTCCTAACTGGTATATTTATTCATAGGTATAATATGAAAGAAATTTAAATATATATAGAGAGAGAGATAAATAGATAGGTCTTGAACATCATATGTGTTAGGGACACTGCCCCCCTACACAGTTGAAAATTCACATACAACTTTTGACTCCCCAAAACTTAACTATTTTTTTTTAAAGATTTTATTTATTTATTTGACAGAGACACAGCGAGAGAGGGAACACAAGCAGGGGGAGTGGGAGAGGGAGAAGCAGGCTCCCCACGGAGCAGGGAGCCCGATGTGGGGCTCGATCCCAGGACCCTGGGGTCATGACCTGAGCCGAAGGCAGATGCTTAACAACTGAGCCACCCAGGCGCCCCACCAAAACTTAACTATTAATAGCCTACTGTTGGCTAGAAGTCTTACTGATAACATAAACAGTTGATTAACACATATTTTGTATGTTATAGGTATTATGTACTGTATTCTTACAATAAAGTAAGCTAGAGAAAAGAAAACATTATTAAGAAAATCACAAAGGGGTGCCTGGCTGGCTCAGTTGGTTAAGCAACTGCCTTCAGGTCAGGTCATGATTCTGGAGTCCCAGGATGCAGTCCTGCATCAGGCTCCCTGCTCAGCAGGGAGTCTGCTTCTCCCTCTGACCACCCCCCATCCTCTCTCTCTCTCTCAAATAAATCTTTTTTAAAAAAATCACAAGGAAGAGAAAATACATTTATAGTCATGTATTATAAAAAAAAATTCACGTATAGGCAGACCTCACAGTTCAAACCAATATTGTTCGAGGGTCAACTATGTTACATACATACAGAAAATGCAATAAACAGCACATTACGTGTTTGAGATACAAAAGGCCCTGCTGTAAGGGAAAGAATTACAGAAAAGCAAAAGGACAACTGATGTTAAAACTAGCAGAAACCACAACTGTTCCAAGTGCTCATCTTCAGGAAGTCTTACTCCAGATCTATTACTTGGGACCTATCTAACCTCCAAAGAGTTCAAAGCACCTCACAAATGTACTTGAGTCATCAGTATGTTAGCTAAGTGCCCAGGAAAGTAGATATTTTGCTCTTTTTTTAACAGATCAACACAAAAAGCGAAATGTCAGGTTGACCTTGAAATTATTTCTCCCGGATCTTAGCCTAGTTTCTCCTTTGGGCCCATTTATCTCATTGAAATGTGTATTAACATGTCCCTTTCCATATATATTCAGATTATTCTTGGGGACAAAGACTCTTTTTTACCTAAATCTAGCACTGTAATAGCTGTCGAAAAAAGTTAGGTCTTACTATGCATGTGAAATTCCAATATGAGGATAGGGATGTAGGAAGGGGAAAAGCTAAATACCATATGCAAATTATCTATATCGTTGTCTGAACTTTACAGATAAGGAAACACAGGCTAAGGTCATATGCCAACTTTTATTTTTTTTCCTGCTTTGGGCAACTCTTTCAAGAAATCACACGTATACATATATAACCTATATATAGAAGGAGAATGAGAAGACAAGCCACAAGCTGGGAGAAAATATTTGTAAAGACATCTGGTAAAGGATTTATCCAAGATTTATAAAGAAGTCTTAAAACTCAACATGAAGAAAACAAACAACCTGATTAAAAATTGGGAAAGAGTGGATTAAGAGTACACTTGTGGTGAGCCCTGAGCAATGTATAGAATTGTTGAATCACTATATTGCACACCTGAAGCTCATATAACACTGTACATTAATTATACTAGAATTTTAAAAATTAATTAGAAAAAATTGGGCAAAAGATAGGAACAGAACCTCACCAAAGAAAATATAGAGATGGCAAGGGGGACGGAGCAAGATGGCGAAAGAGTAGGACACCTGGATTTCATCTGGTCCCAGGAATTCAACTGGATAGGAATCAAACCATTCTGAACACCTACAAACTCAACAGGAGATCGAAGAAAAGAATAGCAACAACTCTCTCATCAGAAAAGCGACCACTTTCTGGAAGGTAGGATGTGCGGAGAAGTGAATCCGAGGCGATATTCGGGAGGATAGACGGCAGGGGAGGGGCCTCCATTGGCCGCTTCTGGCAAGTGATAGAGCCGCGGAGCACAAAATCGGAACTTTTAAAAGTCTGCTCCGCTGAGGGACGTCACTCTGGTGGCTAAGCGGGGGGTGGAACCCTCCGGGACAGTGTGGTCTCAGGACCCTCGGGGTCACAGAAAGACCGGGGGTGCCTGAGT
>NW_028043968.1:0-445 GCF_054177405.1 Leptonychotes weddellii
AAAAAAAAATTAACTTTGAAAGACTAAAGAATTATGGGAAATAAGCCATGAATTCTATATGCAGTATTCCCCTAGCGCTGGAGTTCTGCCGTTCTCATTGATCGGTAAACTTGGTCTTGGCTGGCTGTTCTTGCTGATCTTCTGGGGGAGGGGCCTGTTGCCGTGGTTCTCAAATGTCTTTGCCGGAGGCGGAATTGCCCCACCCTTGCTGGGGGCAGGCTAAGTAATCTGCTGCGGTTTGCTTTCGGGAGCTTCTGTTCCCTGCAAGCTTTCCGTAGGGCTTTGGAAGACGAGAGTGAAAATGGGGGCCTCCCAATCTCCCCCTGGAGGAGCTGAGAATTTGGGGCCCCACTCTTCAGTGCGCCCCCAGAGAAAAGCAGTCACTCCTGTCTCCCGGGTCTCCGGCCGCACTCCGTGCTCACCTGGCCTGTGACCGAGCTTTTCT
>NW_028043969.1:0-445 GCF_054177405.1 Leptonychotes weddellii
TTCTGTTTTTGCCCATTTAGCCTTTTCTTTTGATCTGCCTACTCTCAAAGCAGTAACTTTCTAATATAATATTAATGCCCCATTATAATTAATTTCAATATCTAGCAGGTAATTTTCTGTTGTTTTCTTAAATCTTTTTTTTTTTTTAAAGATTTTATTTATTTATTTGAGACAGAGAGAATGAGAGAGAGAGAGAGAGAGCACATGAGAGGGGGGAGGGTCAGAGGGAGAAGCAGACTCCCTGCTGAGCAGGGAGCCCGATGCGGGACTCGATCCAGGGACTCCAGGATCATGACCTGAGCCGAAGGCAGTCGCTTAACCAACTGAGCCACCCAGGCGCCCTTTTCTTAAATCTTTATAAGTTATTTTTTCCAGATAACTTTATAATGGTTCAGCCTGTTAAAAAAGCCCAATGAACTTTTTATATCTATTATATTAAACATTA
>NW_028043970.1:0-445 GCF_054177405.1 Leptonychotes weddellii
ATCTCAAGTACTTATCTTAAAAACTTCTTTAGTTGACTTAGTAGAGATTATAAAACTCTAAGCATACTTTTTAATTTTTATTTTATTATTTTTTAAATATTTTATTTATTTGACAGAGACAGAGCGAGAGAGGGAACATAAGCAGGGGGAGTGGGAGAAGGAGAAGCAGGCTTCCTGCTAGCAGGGAGCACGATGTGGGACTCGATCCCAGGACCCCAGGATCATGACCTGAGCCGAAGGCAACCGCTTAACGACTGAGCCACCCAGGAGCCCCATTTTACTGTGTCTTAAAAAATCATTTTTTTTTTCCTGCTCAAGAAATGATATCTATTCATTAAATCAAATTTAACAAACTCAAGAAAACAGAGATCTAAAAACTACCACTAATCCTGTCACCTGGAGGGGCACCTGGGTGGCTCAGTCGTTAAGCGTCTGCCTTCAGCTC
>NW_028043971.1:0-445 GCF_054177405.1 Leptonychotes weddellii
TGTCCCAAAACCCGTTTTGATGTATTTCCAAGCAAATTCCAGTCATCTTCTGCTTAGATTACTGTGAACCTTGTGGCACGTCTGACTTTTCTTCTTTTAACCTTTTTGTTTTGGAAAATTTCAAATATGAAGGGAGAGAGAAGCCTGTGATGGACCCGGTGGGGTGCCCGGCCCCACCCCTCTCGGCCCACGTCGCTGCTTCTGCAAACGGTCTGTACGCGTCTCCGAGTGAGGGGACTGCTGCAGTACCATCATCACACCCGAAACACCGCGTCACTCAATGTGCAGTCAGCCTGCGCGCGTGTTTCTCAAGTACTTTACGGAATCAGAAGTAGAAGAGCCAAAAACATAAACGAACTTCTCTTTGGAAAATGGTTTATTTATTTATTTATTTTTTATTTATTTTTTTTTTTTAAAGATTTTATTTATTTATTTGACAGAGAGA
>NW_028043972.1:0-445 GCF_054177405.1 Leptonychotes weddellii
ATCTAATCATAAGGAAACTTTTTTTTTTTAAAGATTTTATTTATTTATTTGATAGAGACACAGCGAGAGAGGGAACACAAGCAGGGGGAGAGGGAGAAGTAGGCTTCCTGCCGAGCAGGGAGCCCGATGTGGGGCTCGATCCCAGGACCCTGGGATCATGACCTGAGCTGAAGTCAGACGCTTAACGACTGAGCCACCCAGGCACCCCGGAAACTTTTTTTAAAAAAGATTTTATTTATTTAACCCGAGAGAGAGAGTGAGAAGCAGACTCCCCATGGAGCAGAGAGCCCAATGCAGGGCTCGATCCCAGGACCCTGAAGATCATGACCTGAGCCGAAGGCAGACGCTTAACCAACTGAGCCACCCAGGTGCCCCTAATCATAAGGAAACTTCTGATAAACTTAAGGACATTCCACAAATTAACTGGTCTATAATTTTCAAATGT
>NW_028043973.1:0-445 GCF_054177405.1 Leptonychotes weddellii
CCTGGGTGGCTCAGTTGGTTAAGCGACTGCTTTCGGCTCAGGTCATGATCCTGGAGTCCCTGGATCGAGTCCCGCATCGGGCTCTCTGCTCGGCAGGGAGCCTGCTTCTCCCTCTGACCCTCCCCCCTCTCATGTGCTCTCTCTCTCTCATTCTCTCTGTCTCAAATAAATAAATAAAATCTTTAAAAAAAAAAAAAAAGAAAACAGGAAAACTTCATGGATAGCAAACTTTATTTTGAGATTTTGAACTATTGCTTACCTATCCTCTCAAAATGCTTTTATAGGCTTGAACATGGACACACAAGATTTGGAGAAATACTTGCTCCAAACATTGCATGAGACATTTTAATCGGAATCTGTACTCTGAACTCCTCTGATGACTACGGACACAACACTTAGGAGCAGATTCAGGGGTATGGTACTTCATTGCCTACAATTCAATGAC
>NW_028043974.1:0-445 GCF_054177405.1 Leptonychotes weddellii
CTTGTATGATACATAAGAATATCTTGGGCCTGTTCTGTCACAACTGGTTTGTCTTTTAACTATAAAATGGCTCAGGGCAACTGACATTCCTAAATTATTAACTCCAAGAGAAGGCTGATCAATAGAAGGCAGAGAAAAGATAAATTTGATATGGAAATAGACTATTATTCAGAATTTCATTTTTAAACTCACATAAAGAAGGAGTTTTCATAAATCTGAGCACTCCCATTAAAAATTGTCAGTGTGGGGGGCGGAGCAAGATGGCGGAGGAGTAGGAGACCTGGATTTCGTCTCCTCTCAGGAATTCAGCTGGATAGGGATCAAACCATTCTGAACACCTACAAACCCAACAGGAGATCGAAGAAAGGAATAGCAACAACTCTCTCATCAGAAAAGCGACCACTTTCTGGAAGGTAGGACGTGCGGAGAAGTGAATCCGAGGCGA
>NW_028043975.1:0-445 GCF_054177405.1 Leptonychotes weddellii
TATTTTTTTTTTTTAAAGATTTTATTTATTTATTTGACAGAGAGAGACACAGCGAGAGAGGGAACACAAGCAGGGGGAGTGGGAGAGGGAGAAGCAGGCTCCCCACAGAGCAGGGAGCCCGATGCGGGACTCGATCCCAGGACCCTGGGATCATGACCTGAGCTGAAGGCAGTCGCTTAACCAACTGAGCCACCCAGGCACCCGAAAATTTTTCTTTTAAAGATCAGTCTAATTATGAACCCTGTCATAAATGAATAATTCCTTCTGAAATTTTTATATATTTTCTGATATTACTCAGATTTTTTTACATCCATATATATACATACATACATGTATTTTCCAGCTATAATAAATATGAAATTAATTAGAAGTATGATTATCACAGTTTTCTTTAGAGTTTCAAGGAATTTCAAAGCTGTAAGCAATACATACAAACTAATCATAC
>NW_028043976.1:0-445 GCF_054177405.1 Leptonychotes weddellii
GGCGCCTGGGTGGCTCAGTTGGTTAAGCGACTGCCTTCGGCTCAGGTCATGATCCTGGAGTCCCAGGATCGAGTCCCGCATCGGGCTCCCTGCTCGGCAGGGAGTCTGCTTCTCCCTCTGACCCTCCTCCCTCTCATGCTCTCTGTCTCTCATTCTCTCTCTCTCAAATAAATAAATAAAATCTTAAAAAAAAAAAAAGTCTCTTATGGTTTCTCTCCCTCTCTGATTATGTCTTGTTTTATTTTTCCCTCCATTCCCCTATGCTCCTTTGTTTTTGTTTAATGGCTGTCTCTCCACCAGGCCATGTGCTCCATGGGAATAAGGACAGCGTCTGTCTTGCTCCCCCTGCCCCCGCCCCCCATCTGCAGCAACTGCAGCCCCATACACCAGGGAGCTGTCAGTTTGGGGAGGAGGACGGAGCAGCAAACAATGGATCAAGGGTGCA
>NW_028043977.1:0-445 GCF_054177405.1 Leptonychotes weddellii
GTAGGATTATATTGTTTATAAGCTCTACAAGCAATCTAGTAAGTTGGGACTGTTTTAAACATCAATATACAGGGGTGTCTGGGTGGCTCAGTCAGTTAAGCGTCTGCCTTCAGCTCAGTTCATGATCTCAGGGTCCTGGGATCAAGCCCTGCAGTGGGCTCCCTGCTCAGTGGGGAGTCTGCTTCTCCCTCTCCCTCTTCTCCTCCCCCAACTTGTGCTTTCACTCACTCTCTCAAATAAAGAAATAAAATCTTAAAAAAAATCAATATACAAAGTAAATTTATGTTCATTTATAGAACTAGGAGTATTATTTTACTATCTGAAGCATTTGCAAATATGTTAGCTGTGTTTTTGTTTTGTTGACATATTGTTGGATATGTCTTCATTTTTTTTTGAGATGGCTTTTTGATCAAGTACACAATCCCTGATCAAAATATTGTCTGTC
>NW_028043978.1:0-9452 GCF_054177405.1 Leptonychotes weddellii
CCTCCCACCCCCACCACTCCAGCAACCCTCAGTTTGTTTCCTGAGATTAAGAATTCCTCATATCAGTGAGATCGTATGATACATGTCTTTCTCTGATTGACTTATTTTGCTCAGCATAATACCCTCCAGTTCCATCCACGTCATTGCAAATGGCAAGATTTCATTCCTTTTGATGGCTGCATAATATTCCATTATATATATATACCACATCTTCTTTATCCATTCATCTGTTGATGGACATATTGGCTCTTTCCATAGTTTGGCTATTGTGGACATTGCTGCACTTGTCTTGATGAGCACCAGGTGATATATGGAAGTGTTGACTCACTATATTGTACACCTGAAACTAATTTACACTCTGTGTTAACTAACTACAAGTAAAATAAAAACTTAAAAGAATTAGGGGTGCCTGGGTGGCTCAGTTGGTTAAGCGTCTGTCTTCAGCTCAGGTCATGGGATCAAGCTGCATCGCATCTGTTTCCCTGCTCTGTGGGGGGTGGGGTGCTTCTCCTTCTTCCTCTGCCTCCTGTTGCCCCTGCTTGCGCTCTCTCTCTCTGTCAGATAAATAAATAAAATCTTTAAAAAAAAACTTTAAAAATATAAAAATGTAATAGACCAAATCAACAAAGGTAAAGTTGGTGTTTTGAAAACATTAAGAAAAATAATAGATCTCCTAGCAAGACTGATCAAGAAAAAATAGATACAAAAAATTTACCAATTCCACAAATAATAAAGGAAATACTATACATCCTATAGATATTAAATAATATATTATGAAGAACTTTATGCCAATAACTTTGAAAATATAAATGAAATGGACAAATTAATATAAAAACATAATTTACCAAAAACAACCCTGAAAATGTGAAGCCTCCTGTATCTGTTAAAGAAATACAGGGACACCTGGGATCGAGTCCCACACTGGGCTCCCTGCTCAGTGGGGAGCCTGCTTTTCCCTCTCCCTCTGCTGCTCCCCCTGCTCATGCTCTCTCTCTCTCAAATAAATAAATAAAATCTTTAAAAAAAAGAAATCAAATACATAATTAAAAAACTTGGCCCAGGAAAAAATATTCCAGGACAGATGGCAACACTGGTGAATTTTTAATATTTGAGGAAGAAATCGAACACAAATTTTTCCTGAGGAAGGAAAAGCAAGTTATACTTGGCAACTTGTTTTATAAGGCCAATATTTTTTATCAAAACCTGGCAAAAACATTATAAAGAAAGGATAATTACACACCAATATCTATCATTAGCATAAATACAAAAATCCTAAAATTTTTAGTAAATCAAATCCAGCAATATATAGAATACTATGCTGTTCTATACTATAAATATATAGTACAATTTATTATACTAGGAGTAATATTTCAGTAGCCACAAATTCAATGCTCAAGGCAACTTTATAGACCATAACTATTGTGAATAATGAGAATCATTTGTAAATATATATAATCACAGTCTATAGGTCTCATTATTTTATCAGGTCAAGTGCAGTGTAAAAATTTTACCTCCTTTTATATCCTTAAGTACCCCCCACACTTATAATTGTCTTAAATATTTCTTTCACATATATTTAGAACCATATAAGGCAGTGTTATAATTTTTGTTTCACACATCACAATTTAAAAACTTGGAAAAAGAAGGAAAATCTGTTGTATTTACCCATATTTTGGGCTTTTATATTCTTTCTTCCCTTCTGATGTTCCAAGAGTCCTTTTATTACCTCCTTCTGGATAGAGAACCTCTTTTAACTATTCTTTTAGGGTAGTTCTGCCTTGGTTCATTAGGGGGAAATCTTTGCTCTGGCAGAAAGATTGCTAATTGAGAAACTGCCAAATTAGAATGAAGCATACTGGTATAATATAATTACCTTAGAGTCTTTAATTCCATGTATCACTGTAGAAATTAATAACAATATATATTTTTTTAATTCAGAAGATGTTTTTCCACCTACCTATGAACAACAACAAAAACAACTGTTAGAGGGAATTTGATGCTGACCTTGACATTGCTTATTCTTTTACTGGGTTTCCCAGTAATAGTCTTATTTCATCTTCATACTACCTTCACAGGTGTGCATGGCAGGTATTATTTTCCCTATGTGAGAGATGAGAATGTTCAGAAGTGGGAAATGACTTATCTAAGATCACTCATGTATTCAGTGAAAATGGTTTCCATTCTTAGCCCAGACACAAGAAATAGTACAATAATAATCAAATAAAGCCTCTCCAGGCCCTCCAGTGAAATTTTGAAATATACTCACCACATAAAATGCTTGTGTTCTCCTAAACTCAGCAGTCCACTAAAAGGTTTAGGGACAGAGTAGAGAAAGTAAACCAACAAGATAATTTAATAGCTTCATTAGTTAACTATTGTTGCATAACGTATTATTCCAAAACATAGTGACTTAAAACAACAAATATTATTTCATACAGTTTCTGAGGGTCAGGAATCCAGGAGTGACTTAGCTGGACAGTTCTGGCCCAGGATCATTCATGAGGTCACAGTTAAGCTGTCAGTGAGGGATTGAGATATGCTACTAAGCTCACTCATGAGTTTGTGGGAAGGCCTCAGTTCCTCTCCAGCTGTTGGCCAGAGGCCTCTGTTTTGACATGCCACATTGACTTCTCCATAGGGCTATTTGACATGGCAGTTTCCTTCTCCCAGGCAAGTGATCCAAGGAAGATAGGGAGCAGAAGAGAGTGAGAGTGTCCAAGATGACCCTGGTGTTAATACCAGCAGGTGGTGATCATTGGAGGGCCACCTTGGAAGCTGACTACCATAAGAACTAACATGGACAGAGAGTCTTACCAGACACTGTGCTGAACACTTTACCTGTATTAACTCATTTAGTCCTCACAATACTGTGAAGCAGATACTATTCCTATTCCTATTTTAAAAATGAAGAAACTGAGGTTCAGAATAGTTAAATAATTCACCCAAAGTCATAGATGCAGGAAGTGGTAGATCCAAGATCCAAACCCAGGCAATTTGTCACTCTAACATTAAACTATGTTGCTTCTATGTTCCAGTATTGTAAGTGTGGTGAAGGAAATAAAATAAGATAGTGCAATAGAGTGACTGAAGCGGGAAGCAGCCAGGGATTTTTTGTTTTGTTTTGTTTTAGATTGAATTGTCACCTCTGAATTCTGTAGAAGTGATATTTAAGCTGTGACCTAAGTGGTGAGAGGAAAGCTGGCCTCAGGAAGAGTGGGTAATATATATATATACACACACATATATATACACACACACATATATATAAATTACATTTATATATATAAAATGTATATAAAAATACACTATATATAAAGTGCAAAGATCCCAAGATAGGCAAGAACTTGGTATTTTCAACAAACACAAAGAAATCAGTGTGGCTTGAGTGTGTTAAACAAGAAGGGGCGTTAGCTGTGGTTTTAGAAGTTAAGCAGGGGACAGCTTATCCAGGTATCTCAGGAACCCTGTGAAGTAACCATCAATACCCCCATTTTAAAGATGACTACAAGATTAGGACATTGAGAGGTTAGGCCTCTTGCTCAAGGTCACAAAGTTGGTAAGAGGTCAAGCCAGGATTTGGCCTCACTTTGTTGCCTCCCTTGCCTCTTTCTTGCAACTTAGAGGGTTTTTTTTCCCCCCTGATGTGTGTCTTATCTCCATCATCCATCTGGGGAACCTCTAAGGGGTTTTTCCTTAGTCCTGGCTAGGACTGTGTCCTAATTTAAACTCACTGGCTCCGGGGAGAGTGGGAGGGTGAACTCAAAGGAAGCATCATTCTTCCCAGAGGCAAGTGCTATGCGAATTCAACAGATTATGTTTGTTGCTGGCTGTACAAACAGAACCATTTTTGACATCCTATGAGGATGAAGTAGTTCTAAACTCAGTTCAAGTGTGGCTATAGCGTATATATTTTGCATGTGTCATAGCTGCATTTTCTTCTTTCCTGCTTCTCTATTGAGCCATGCTTAATATTAATGATGGTGTTTTTATTTTCCCACCCAGCTACTTAACAACCCTTGGTTCTGGTTGCCAATCACCTGCAGCCATAATCTTGATCTCAGGCTTACAGAAAAAGTTCACACAATCCCTTCTCTGGTGTGAGGAGCTTACAGAATCCTCTCCTTCAGAGAGGCATCTATTAAAGTGGTCAAAATTATCTAAGAAAAACTTTTAACATCTCTGGAGATGGAACAATGGGCTTACATAAAACTGGAAGGTTTTCACTCAACAAATTTGATTGAAGCCTGTAAGAACAGTGGCAGGCCTTAGCACATGAGCCACATCTATCTCTCCCCCAGCTCCCTGTGTGGAAAAACTATGCTGGGCACACACTGGGCGGACTCAGCAGATGCAGCCTGGGAAGTAGTTTGTATCATCTCTAGTCCCCTGATGTGCAAGATCTACATTGGAAAGGTGGCAGAAGCTGGTTAATATCCCATCTCTCCCATCTCCATGCTGCAAAAATCTACACTGGGTGGGTGACAGTGGCCAGTTGGTAGTGCCTGTTTCCTCAATCCACAGCACCCACACCATAGGGAACATCTGGTGGAGCAGTCAGTGAAGAACAGTGTCCCCCAAATCCCATATGCTTCCCACGCCTTGGCACTGAGGTTCTGCCTGGGAAGAGATATGGGGCAAGCTGCAGAGACTGGCAGATCTGGTTAAGCCAAACAGTAGACTTTATTTGGATCAGAGAATGGAGGAATTCTTTCCCCCAGGATGTTGCCAATTCTACCCCTGAAACCTATGTGACCTTGGGCAAATCTGACTACATGTCCATTGGGCTACATGTATTAGAAGGGACACCTTTTTCTAATTCTCACAAAGGCGATTTGTTGATTAGAATGCGTCCTGGTGTGGAGACAGGAGGAAAGTGACGAGACTCAAGGCAGATAGAAAAGCCACTGGGTGTTACACGCAGCTAATGAATCATTGAACACTATATAAAAAGCAGCAATGTCCACAATAGCCAAACTATGGAAAGAGCCCAGATGTCCATCAACAGATGAATGGATAAAGAAGATATGGTATATATATATATGATGAAATATTACACAGCCATCAAAAAAGATAAATACTTATCATTTGCAACTACGTGGATGGAACTGGAGGGTATTATGCTAAGCAAAATAAACCAGAGAAAGACAAATGCATGATTTCACTCGTATGTGGAATTTAAGAAACAAAACAGATGAACATAGGGGAAGGGAAGGAAAAATAAAAGTAAGATGAAAATGAGAGGGAGGCAAACCATAAGGAAACAAACTGAAGGTTGCTGAAGGGGAGGTGGGTGGGGGGATGGGGCAATTGGGTGATGGGCATTAAGGAGGGCACGTGAGCACTGGGTGTTCATGAAATTGATGAATCACTAAATTCTACCCCTGAAACTAATAATACATTCTATGTTAACTAAATTGAATTTAAATAAATTTTTTTTTAAAAATCATAGTGGCTAAAATCAGAGGAGGATAACAGCTTGGTGATACCAATAGAGTGAAATCAGCCATAAGTTTAACAGCTGCATCAGGGAAGGAGATAGTCTAAGAGAATCCTGATAAAATTGCAATCATTTCCTGTGATCTGGAACACTTCTGAGCACTTTCTTAGGGATGAGTAGAGAAAGTACTTCCAAAATACAAGTCCCTGACTGAACAGTTATCTCCTGAACTATGAAAGCAGTTTCCAAGCCACACACAGACCCAAAAGTAAAGAAAAGAAAACTTCATTGGATCTGGGGATTTATGCACAATTTCTGGCCAACCAGTGATTAACCACTAAGCTATGCTGACCTAGGTGCAAACCCTAGGAAGCCAGACTTAAAAATAAAAACAAAGGGGAAAAAATCTCAGCAGGGACACCTGAGGCTACACACTACAGGGGAAATAGACTTCACAGAATTCATCCAACTAAACCTCTAAATGAATAAGCAAATGAAAAAACAAACAATAAGCCACAGAGGGAGATTAGAACTTAGAGTTGCTACAATATTATCTATAATGTCAATTTTCAACAAAAAATTATGAGATATACAAAGAAACAGGAAAGTGTGGGCTATACACAGGCAAAAAAAAAAAAAAATCAGTCAATAGAAACTGGGAAATAGAAACTGCCTAGATATTGGCCTTAGTGGAAAAAGACTTTAAAGTAACTATTATAAACATGTTCAAAGAAGTAAAGGAAACTACATTTAAATAATTAAAGTAAAAAAAGAATTAAAGTAAGGTATTGTGACAATTTCTCATGAAATAGAGAATATCAATAAAGACATAGACATTATAAAAAACAAAGTGGGAAATTCTGGAGTTGAAAGGTATAATCACTAAAATGAAAAATTCAGTAGAAGGGCTCAGTAACAGATTTGAGCTGGCAGAAGAAATAATTAGTGAAGCTGAAGGAACAGAAAGAAAAAAGAATGAAAAAAAATTGAACAGAGCCTCAGATACCTGTGAGACCCCATTAAATATGTCACCATATGCATAATGGGAGTCCCAGAAGGGAAAGAGAGAGAGCAAGGGGTGGAAAGAATATTTGAAGAGGTAAAGACTAAACACTTCTCAAATTGGACAAAGAATATTGATCTACACATTCAAGAAGCTAAGTAAGCCAGTCTCTGGTTCTCTTTTCTAGTGGCTGGGTGTCCCTCAGTGAGGAGCTCCCTCCCTCCTCACCTCCCTGAGATTGGGCAACCTCTGAGTCTAGAGACCAGAGAGTATTGGGCAGGTGGACAGAAGGTCTGCTGTGTAGATTTGAGCAGATTAGACCCCACACAAAATTATAAGGCCAAAGGAATTCAAGGAGGTGGTAATCCAGCCCATTTTCCACTTCCTAAGCTATACACCGGATTCAGGGGTGTGTCGATAAAGAGAGAGCATCATCCTTTTCTAATTTGCCCAAAGTCTCGAACTGCTCCCAAGCCCTGTGTCCATTGGGCTACATGTATTAGAAGGGACACCTTTTTCTAATTCTCACAAAGGCGATTTGTTGATTAGAATGCATCCTGGTGTGGAGACAGGAGGAAAGTGACGAGACTCAAGGCAGATAGAAAAGCCACTGGGTGTTACACGCAGCTAATGAATCATTGAACACTATATCAAAAACATGATGTGCTATATGTTGGCCAACTGAACATAATAAAAAAAAGAATTGTTTTGGCTGAAAAAATTAAAAACAACAACAACAAAGAAGCAAACAATCATCCAGGTTGGACTTGAGAGTTGCTAAAACTCAGGCCATCCCCAAAACTTACCTTCAACTCTGCTTGAGACTTGAGGGTCCAATTGTGAGTGGCTCCTTCAGTTTTAATGACTCCAAAAGGCCTTTGCCAAAGTGCCTCTTCATTACCTGAGTGAGGTGACCCAGGCCTAGCACGGTGGTTTAAGAGCTATGTGAACTTGGGCTCCTGGGTGGCTCAGTCAGTTAAGCATCTGCCTTCGGCTCAGGTCATGATCCCAGGGTCCTGGGATGGAGTCCCACATCAGGCACCCTGCTCCCTCTGCCTCTCTCTCTCTGTCTCTCATGAATAAATAAATAAAATCTTTTAAAAAAGAGCTATGTGACCTTGGGCAAATCTGATTTCCTTTTCTGAGTCTTAGCTTTTACTTCTATAAAAATGGGGCAAAAAAGATGGGGCAATAATAATATCTGTCTCAGAAGGTTGTCATAAGGAAGTAAAAGGAGCGACGCCTGGGTGGCTCAGTCAGTTAAGTGTCTGACTTGATTTTGGCTTAGGTCATGATCTCAGGGCTCTGAGATCGAGCCCCTTGTTGGAATCCTCACTGAGTGTAGAACCTGCTTAGGATTCTCTTTCTCCCTCCCTCTCTAAAAAAATAAATAAAAATAAGGAAGAAAAAGAATATAAAAGTATTTGAACATAATAGACTCTCAGCATATGTGAGCTATTATAAATGCTTCAAGTGTAGCCACCAAAGGCAGGAGTGATTTGTGACTCTTGACATGGCGCTCCTGCAACTGTTCCTTCCTTCACCAGGAGAGCTGGAGCCTTTTGAAAGTCAGTCTTTTCGTTGGGGACACTTGTCTCCTTTTCCTTGGCTCTACAAAGCAACTTTTCCCTTGACCTATTTCTCTTCTAGACTGCATTGGCTAGGACTGGGACTAGAGACTACAGTCCTAGCTTCTTGGAATTGGAAGGGGTCTTAAAGGGCCATTAGCTCAGAGATTTCCAAAGACTACTGTGTGGATAAGATTCAGATCAGCATCATCTGGGGGAGCTTGTTAAAATTCATATTTCCCAGAGCTCTCCTATAGATAATCTTTTTCAGGAGGCCTGGGGTGGGACTTGAGAATCTGTGCTTTTGACCAGTGCCCCCAAATGATTCTGGTCCTGTCTCCTCTCCCTCATGTCTGCAATGATGGAATGCCCTAGAAGGTACCAGCCACCTACACCAGGGATGGGGAGGCAGGTTGATAGGCAGGCAGGCTCTGGCTGTAGAAAGGTTTGTCTCCACCTAAGCCCATTCCCTCTGCCTCTCATACCTTGCTAACATTACGTCTGAGCTTTGAAGCCATAATGCAGAAACCAATTTTCTCATTCATTCCCATGTCACCAACAGTGACAACTATGTTCCTCAAAACTGAAAACAGCTTCTGTCTCCACCCCAACCCTCTTCATGCTTTACTTCTCCAGACTAAGCAAACTTCCCACCCTCTATGTAACTAACTGGCTTAAAGATATTGCTGTCTCACTGGGAGTCTAGGAAAATAAACAATTGTCTTCAGCTTTCATTGCTTTTCCAGGCATGGCAGAGCAGCAGTAGGTGGCAGCTGTGTCCAAAAGTGTCCCCATTCTTTCTTCCTTCCTCCCTCATTCTATTCTCCCTCTGGTCCTGTCCAGGAGTGACAGGCATTATGGGAGTGCCATCTGTTTGTTGCTTCAAGTCCCCCCAAACCAACATGTTGAACATTGCTGTATACATTTCATACAGGGACACATTAGTTTTGCTTGGTGAGCATGCCCTAATTGGGTTCCCAGAGGGAAATTCTAATACCAGTACAGAGAATTAAGAACCAACCAACAGATGGGTTGAGAAGCATGACAGGGAGGGTGGCAGCCAGAGCTGCACATCTCCTGGAGTCTGTATCAACCATGAGACTGACAGGCTGGATCTGGGGGAAGCAGCAAAGCTCTCAGTGGAAAGACAGGATCAGGTGGCAGAATGAAGTAAATCTTTACAATATTTACACAGTAAGTCTCTCCTCACTTGGGGATGGCTTTGCAGAATATGAAAGCAGCCACTTTGAACCTGCTGGTTTTTATATATATATATTTTTATTATGTTATGTTAATCACCATGCATTACATTATTAGTTTTTGTTGTAGTGTTCCACGATTCACTATTTGCATATAACACCCAGTGCTCCATTCAGTACGTGCCCTCTTTAATACCCATCACCAGGCTAATCCATCCCCCCACCCCCCTCCCCTCTAGAACCCT
>NW_028043979.1:0-445 GCF_054177405.1 Leptonychotes weddellii
GGCAGGACTGGGAGCACTGCAGAGGGGCGCACAACCCCGGATGCTGCAGTTTATAGCAGCACAGACAGAAACGGAGACGGTGTGGCCTGGAGAGCTCACTGAAGAACAGACTGCGATCTCTGCTCTGAGGAAGAGGGTTGGAAATGGTCTCTTCTGCTCTGACTCGTGGAAGAGACGGGGAAAGCCACCAGGGAAAGCCGCCAGAGAACAAAAGCCCCAAAGACTGATTCCCACTGAGCCCATCCCCCGCCACAGGGGCGCAGGGCAACTCCGCCCGAACAGGGTTGCCTGAGTAACAGCGCGGCAGGCCCCTCCGGCGGAAGACAGGCTTGGAAAACAAGAGGCCAGCAACCCTAAGGTCCCAAGAAAACAGGTGCATCTTGCTTGGGTTCTGGTCAATAATTTGGACTCTATACATTCCCTCAAACACCCATCAACAGAATGA
>NW_028043980.1:0-445 GCF_054177405.1 Leptonychotes weddellii
TGTTGACTGTTTGCTTTGCTGTGCAGAAGCTTTTTATCTTGATGAAGTCCCAAAAGTTCATTTTTGCTTTTGCTTCATAGCCTTTGGAGATGTATCTTGAAAGAAGTTGCTGTGGCCGGTGTCAAAGAGGTTACTGTCTATGTTCTCCTCTAGGATTTTGATGGACTCCTGTCTCACATTGAGGTCTTTCATCCATTTTGAGTTATCTTTGTGAATGGTGTTAGAGAATGGTCGAGTTTCATTCTCCTGCATGTGGCTGTCCAATTTTCCCAGCACCATTTATTGAAGAGACTGTCTTTTTTCCATTGCATGTTTTTTCCTGCTTTGTCAAAGATTATTTGACCATAGAGTTGAGGGTCCATATCTGGGTTCTCTATTCTGTTCCATTGGTCTGTATGTCTGTTTTTGTGCCAGTACCATGCTGTCTTGGTGATCACTGATTTGT
>NW_028043981.1:0-445 GCF_054177405.1 Leptonychotes weddellii
AAGGATTTAAACACTGGTCATAATTGTGATCTTAGGTTCTATACATCTTCAGATATAGTACTGACTGAGCCCTGAGAGCAAATCAGCCTAGGAGGGAGCCCTGATGGGCATTAAAGGTTCTTAATCCACCCTGTACCTAGAGGGGTTCCTCACTCGTGAAAGTCACAGGTCCCATGTCTAGTTACATGATATGCACGAGTGTAGAGAGCTAGGAGATGTAGAGAGAAACAGGAGTCTGACTTACAAATCAAGCGGACTCTGAGAAACAAATCAAGGCTGTGGCTTTAGAGAATAAATTACCATATCATGATGTATAATGTTAAACCTGGATGGAATCTGTATTTAGGCTGAGGCCATCATGATTTCCCCAGGCGGCCTCTACATGAAATTGACTCATGCACATGTTTCATCCTGATGTGGCTGACTTTGTTAACTGAGCTGTAAG
>NW_028043982.1:0-445 GCF_054177405.1 Leptonychotes weddellii
GCTGAGTGCCCGCTTCTGCATGCCGTGTGCAGAAGGAAGGAGAAGGGGAGAAGGGCCTGTGCCAACTGTCTTCGAAGAGTGTTTCTTTTTTTTTTTTTTTAAAGATTTTATTTATTTATTTGAGAGAGAGAGAATGAGAGAGAGCACATGAGAGGGGGGAGGGTCAGAGGGAGAAACAGACTCCCTGCCGAGCAGGGAGCCCGATGCGGGACTCGATCCAGGGACTCCAGGATCATGACCTGAGCCGAAGGCAGTCGCTTAACCGACTGAGCCACCCAGGCGCCCTCGAAGGGTGTTTCTAAGGAGCTCACTGGTGAGTTCTGTAGTAGCCACAGGGCATCTGGTCAGGCCGGTCTTTATTCTAAGGGACCAGGCACCCAGGTAAAAAGCAGGGTTTCTATTTCTGGAGAAAGTGGACATCAGATCCTGGAGGGCGGCCTGCAGG
>NW_028043983.1:0-445 GCF_054177405.1 Leptonychotes weddellii
GGGAACAGCCCTCATGGCTCTCACTGTTGGGTTCTCTCCTCTCCCACCCAGCCTGGCCCCTAGCCCTGCCAGAGCCAACTCTGGGGGCAGGCTTAAGCCACTCCTTCCTCATTCCTCATCTGGGTCACTGTCCCCTCCTGAGCCCCTCCCCCTTGTCCCCTTGCTGCCCCCCCTCCCCCTTTCCCCTCCCTCTCTCTCTCTCCTTCCTCCCATAGGCTGAAGAAGCTAGGAGCTCGGGCAGCAGAAGAGGTTCAAAGCCCAGCTCCACCATTTACTGGCTGTGTGACCCAGAGCAGGTGGGGTCTGCAATCGGAACCTTCCTTCTGCATCACCCGTGCAGCTCTGATAGTCCTCTTCTCATTTTGAGGGTCTGATGGGATCATGAGCCTGACACATAGCACTTGCTTAATAAATGCCAGACCCCTTTGCTTTATCTCTATTCTGC
>NW_028043984.1:0-445 GCF_054177405.1 Leptonychotes weddellii
AGAGGACTAAGGAGAGAAGAAGTAAACCTGCCATGACCTCAGTTTCCAATTTGTAAAATGAGAAAGCCAGACTAGAAGGTTCTCCAAAGCCGTTTCCTGCTCTAAGTGTAGCAGACATCTCAAATGCTGGACCTGTATAAGCCCTTTGTGGACAGGGAGATGAAGAACATGGGTTGCTCTCCAGCAAAACTTTAATTGCAGAGCTTTAATTAGAAAAAGAATCAAAATTCTCTTTCAGATTATGTTTTTTTAATTTTATTTTTAATTGTGTTTTTATTGTTTCCATTTTATTTTAAAAGAGAGATGAAAGCTGCAATTTGCCAAATTGCTGCACACTTTTTCTTGCCATACAACTGCCCTAGCAAGTTAACCTAAAACAGTTTTCTAAAATGTATTTTTAATGAGAAACTGAGATCGCTGAAATTTGTCTTGAACATTTTTTTTT
>NW_028043985.1:0-445 GCF_054177405.1 Leptonychotes weddellii
GTGGAATGCAGAATCATGCCCACAAGAGCAATAACCGTCTTTCCACCATGAAGATGAAAATCACATACCAGAAAAGAGAAGAAGGAAGACAGAAGGGCCCTTGGTCCTGTATGTCATCGGCCTCACACCACCAGCCCAAGACCGTCCAGCCTCGGCCTTCTACGACGTGAGCAAAACAACCCTTTACTTGATTAAGACATTATAACAGAACTTCCCATTACCAAGACTTGAATGCAATCCTAAATGCAAGCTCCCGATTTGGCCTCCAGAACAGAAGGCATGGCAACGAGCATTCATCTTTACCCTATAAACCAGCATCAGCATCCAATTCTTCCAGGAACCTTCTGGGCTCAGGGCAGCTGGGGGGTCACCCCACATGACCGAGGTCAGAGCAGATTTGGATTTGAGGAGAAAATGTTCAGTTTTACCTGAGCTCTGTGCTCCC
>NW_028043986.1:0-445 GCF_054177405.1 Leptonychotes weddellii
AAGGATTTAAACACTGGTCATAATTGTGATCTTAGGTTCTATACATCTTCAGATATAGTACTGACTGAGCCCTGAGAGCAAATCAGCCTAGGAGGGAGCCCTGATGGGCATTAAAGGTTCTTAATCCACCCTGTACCTAGAGGGGTTCCTCACTCGTGAAAGTCACAGGTCCCATGTCTAGTTACATGATATGCACGAGCGTAGAGAGCTAGGAGATGTAGAGAGAAACAGGAGTCTGACTTACAAATCAAGCGGACTCTGAGAAACAAATCAAGGCTGTGGCTTTAGAGAATAAATTACCATATCATGATGTATAATGTTAAACCTGGATGGAATCTGTACTTAGGCTGAGGCCATCATGATTTCCCCAGGCGGCCTCTACATGAAATTGACTCATGCACATGTTTCATCCTGATGTGGCTGACTTTGTTAACTGAGCTGTAAG
>NW_028043987.1:0-445 GCF_054177405.1 Leptonychotes weddellii
GTGGAATGCAGAATCATGCCCACAAGAGCAATAACCGTCTTTCCACCATGAAGATGAAAATCACATACCAGAAAAGAGAAGAAGGAAGACAGAAGGGCCCTTGGTCCTGTATGTCATCGGCCTCACACCACCAGCCCAAGACCGTCCAGCCTGGGCCTTCTACGACGTGAGCAAAACAACCCTTTACTTGATTAAGACATTATAACAGAACCTCCCATTACCAAGAATTGAATGCAATCCTAAATACAAGCTCCCGATTTGGCCTCCAGAACAGAAGGCATGGCAACGAGCATTCATCTTTACCCTATAAACCAGCATCAGCATCCAATTCTTCCAGGAACCTTGTGGGCTCAGGGCAGCTGGGGGGTCACCCCACATGACCGAGGTCAGAGCAGATTTGGATTTGAGGAGAAAATGTTCAGTTTTACCTGAGCTCTGTGCTCCC
>NW_028043988.1:0-445 GCF_054177405.1 Leptonychotes weddellii
GGATGAACATTACCTGCCTTCATTGGACTGATAATAAAAAATTACTTTCCGCTGTAATTGCAGTGGAAAAACAAATCTTAATTCCATCACACCTATTATTATTTTGGTTATAAGGTTATCTGTAGCTATATATCTACATGTATCAGAGACAAAAACAGGCTCCACAAAAAAAAAAAAAGTAAACATGAGATCTTTCAACTTGTTTAAGAGTGCCCAATCCTGGGCGCCTGGGTGGCTCAGTCGGTCAAGCGACTGCCTTCGGCTCAGGTCATGATCCTGGAGTCCCTGGATCGAGTCCCGCATCGGGCTCCCTGCTCAGCGGGGAGTCTGCTTCTCCCTCTGACCCTCCTCCCTCTTGTGCTCTCTGTCTCTCATTCTCTCTCTCGCAAATAAATAAATAAAATCTTTAAAAAAAAAAAAAAAAGAGTGCCCAATCCTGTAAGTT
>NW_028043989.1:0-9452 GCF_054177405.1 Leptonychotes weddellii
TTTGTGTGCTACTGCTGTGTAAGAAGTCATCACAAACTCAGTAGCTTAAAAAAAAAGAAAAACCCACATTCATTAGCTCCTGCCTCTGTGGGTGGTGAGGAGTCTGCATGGGGCTCAGCTGCGTTCTCTGCTCAGGTTCTCACTGGGCTGACAACCAGGTGCCCCCCCCAGATTTTTTCTTTTTTTAATAGTAGACTATTCTTAAATAATCTTAACTTAATAAATACAATTGAAAATGAAGCAGTATCACTGCAAATTTCACTCTCTTCCCATCTTTCATGCATTTTAATGCTATTTCATTTTTAATCCTTTTGAAATAACAACTCTAATTATTATAGTGTTTTGAATCAACAAATATTTAAATTTATTTACAAGTCTACCAATAATTTATTGCTCACTATGGCCTCTTGCATTCACTCACCTTCTTTCTTTGTACAAGGTCCTTCTTACTGAAGGATCATTTTCAGTTACAGGCCGGGCTCAGTGTGAGGCAAGGAAGGCACAGAAGAGAAGCAGAATGTGCCAACCATTGTCATTGAGTTCCAGGTTCAAAGCACTGTGGTCTGAAAATATGCAAGGAATGATCCCAAACTTTTGGTACTAGTTGAGACCTGATTTGTGACCTAGTATGTAATCTATTCTGGAGAATGTTCCATGTGCACTGGAGAAGAATGTGTATTCCATTGCTTTGGGATGGAATGTTCTGAATATATCTTTGAAGTCCATCTGGTCCAGTGTGTCATTCAAAGCCCTTGTTTCCTTGCTGATCTTCTGCTTAGATGTGTCCATTGCAGTGAGTGGGTATTAAAGTCCCATACTATTATTGTATTATTGTCAATGTGTTTCTTTAATTTTGTTGTTAATTTGTTTATATGATTAGCTGCTCCTATGTTAGGGGTATAAATATTTACAATTGTTAGATCTTCTTCTTGGATAGACCCTATAATTATGATATAGTGTCCTTCCTCATCTCTTATTCCAGTCTTTAGTTTAAAATCTAATTTCTCTGAGATAAGTATTGCCACAAGAGGAAATTTGGAAAGAAATCACATACATGGAAGCTAAAGAGCATCCTACTAAAGAATGAATGGTTCAACAAGGAAATTAAAGATGTATAAAAAAACTTCATGGAAATAAATGAAAATGAAAACACAACTGTTCAAAATCTTTGGGATGCAGCAAAGGCGGTCCTTAAAGGGAAGTATATAGCAATACAAACCTTTCTCAAGAAACAAGAAAGGTCTCAAATACACAACCTAACCTTACACCTGAAGGAGCTAGAGAAAGAACATCAAACAAAGCCTAAACCCATTAGGAGAAGAGAATTAATAAAGATTAGAGCAGAAATCAGTGAAATAGAAACTGAAAGAACAGTAGAACAGATTAATGAAACTAGGAGCTGATTCTTTGAATTAATAAGGTTGATAAACCCCTGGCCAGACTTATCAAAAAGAAAAGAGAAAGGACCCCCTCAAAAAATAAAATCATGAATGAAAGTGGAGAGATTACAACCAACACTGAGGAAATACAAACAATTATAAGAACATATTATGAGCAACTCTATGCCAAAAAATTAGGCAAACTGGAAGAAATGAATGCATTCCTAGCGATGTATAAACTACCAAAACTGAAACAGGAAGAATTAGAAAACCTGAACAGACCCATACCCAGCAAGGAAATTGAAGCAGTAATCAAAAATCCCTCAAAGGATGGCACCTGGGTGGCTCAGTTGTTAAGCGTCTGTCTTCAGCTCAGGTCATGGTTCCAGGGTCCTGGGATCGAGCCCCGCATCGGGCTCCCTGCTTCATGGGAAGCCTGCTACTCCCTCTCCCACTCCCCCTGCTTGTGTTCCCTCTCTCACTGTGTCTCTCTCTGTCAAATAAATAAACAAAATCTTAAAAAAAAAAATCCCTCAACAAATAAGAGCCCAAGGCCAGATGCTTCCCAGGGGACACACCAGTCAGAATGGTTAAAATTAACAAGTCAAGAAACTATAGATGGTGGCAAGGATGTGGAGAAAGGGAAACCCTCTTAGGCTGTTGGTGGGAATATAAGCTGGTGCAGCCACTCTGGAAAACAGTATGGAGGTTCCTCAAAAAGTTGAAAATAGAGCTACTCTATGATTCAGCAATTACACTACTATGGATTTACCCCAAAGATACAAATATAGTGATTAGAAGGGGCACCTGCACCCCAATGTTTATAGCAGCACTGTCCAAAATAGCCAAATGATGGAAAGAGCCCAGATGTCCAACGACAGATGAATGGATTAAGAAGACATGGTGTATGTATACAATGGAATACTACTCAGCAATCAGAAATCTTGCCATTTGCAATGACGTGGATGGAACTGGAGAGTATTATGCTAAGCAAAATAAGTCAATCAGAGAAAGACAATTATCATATGATCTCACTCATATGTGGAATTTAAGAGACAAAAGAGATGCTTATAGGGAAAGAGAGGAAAAAATAAAACAAGATGAAATCAGAGAGGGAGACAAACCATAAGAGACATAGGAAACAAACTGAGGTTTACTGGAGAGGATGGGGATGGGGGGATGGGGTAACTGGGTGATGTGTGGACATTAAGGAGGGCATGTGATGTAATGAGCACTGGGTATTATTTAAGACTAATGAATCACTGACCTTAACTCCTGAAACTAATAATACATTATATGTTAATTAATTGAATTTAAATAAAAAAAAGAGTATGTGGTCTTTGGCAATAAGGATTATTTTGAGCTGATTATTTTGACCAACTGTAGACACAGGAGAAGCTCTGAAAAGAGAATAGAAGTTACCCTTTTGTAAACAAAATTTACATCTCCAAAGGAAATTTACATTAGATAGGGGACCATACCTGGAAGACATCTATTCCCAGAGATCACTTTTTCCTTGGAGAGACTTACCTGCAAGGCAGGGCAATCTTTGTTTACCAAACATTTCTTCTTGTCACTGTCTTGTGAATTGCCTTCCCGTTTTGAAGCCCTGGAATCTTGTCCCTTTCTTTAGCTCAGGATGATCTATAAGCCTCAGGGTCTAGCTGCCTTTTGAGTCTCCTAGATCTTTGTGGGTTTCTGTACATACAAACATAATTAAAATCTTTTTTTCTCTTGTTAATCTCTCATATGTCAGTTTAATTCTTGGACCAGCCATAGAATGTTGAATGGTAGATGGGAAGATTTTTCCTCCCCTACAGCATTTCACCTTGGGCACAAACTGTAAGAGGGTGAGAAAAAACTCAGTAATCAAGATAAATAATATATTAATTTAACATTGTGAAAAAATAAAATTTAATGAAAAACCTTCATGGGGATAAAATATCAAAATTTTATATGAAGACAGGCTGTTGCTTGTTTGTTTCATGGTCTCGTGTTATTCTGCAAGAAGAACAGGCATTTCCCATCAGCCTCTAGCCCCTGGCACATGTAGCAGGAGAAACCACATGCAGGAACTGATTCTTTGGGTATTGTGACTTTCCTGTGACTTTTGGTTTGTGTACTTGGGTGTGGATTTGAGTCACATTTTGAAACAGGTATGCCTTGTGGGATTCTAAATCACCAATGGCTGGATGACAGATCCTTTAAATTTAGAAAGCACTCACACAGGGGTACCTGGGTGGCTCAGTCAATTAAGCATCTGCCTTTGGCTCAGGTCATGATCCCAGGGTCCTGGGATTGAGCCCAGCATCAGGCTCCCTGCTCAGCGGGGAGTCTGCTTCTCCCTCTCCCTCTGCCCTCCTCCTGCTTGTGCTCTCTCTCTCCCAAATAAGTAAATAAAATCTTAAAAAAAAAAAAAAAGAAAAGAAGAGAAAGAAGAAAGCTCTTACACTAAACAAATGTCCTATGGGTACCCATAGGAGGATCCACTTAATAGAAGGGGGAAAAGCCTCGTGGTTTACTTAAAATACTCCTTTGATAAAATTAAAAAGCAAACGAGATTTAAAACAAAAATTAAATCCACACACACTGTAAACCCTCCCCCACTGTTTTAAAATGTCTCCTGCCGCAGGAGAATTTAATTTTGGTTCTGGTCAAAAACCAGGTTATAGGCAAATATTGCCCCAAACTGCCTCTTAGAGCAGCTATTTTGGAAAGCTCTCATCCTTTCTTTCCTCCTTTGAGATGTAATTTATGGACCACCCAGCACTGGCTTCTCAAGGGCCTGAAAGTTATCTCTTTTAAAGGAAAGCATCTGAGGTTCTTACTCTGGCTCCCAGTCAGAAAGACACATTGCTTTAATTTCTCACTTGACTCTATCAGTGAGATAAAGGGGTTAAAGCCACAGCCTCCATGAGGCTATAGATCAAGAAAAAAAATCTTAAAAGTCACCCCCACAAATATTGATAAAAACCTCAGCCTTATTTTGAACACATAACACATATGAACTTGTTCTATCTGCCAGAAACATAATTTGGATTAAAAAAAATGAGGCAAAGATGATGGTCAACTTATATAATTAGTGAGTTCTGTATTTGTAGCTGACTCATGGCCAAAACCTGAGCATGAAATCCATGTAATCTGTTTGCATCTGTCTGCATGTTTATATATATATATATATATATATATGTGTGTGTGTGTGTGTGTGTGTGTGTGACTTTTCTGACCTCCAGAAGATATTACCAATGAATAAAGGAGTTCTATTCTAAATTGGCTTAGAGAAAAATAAGCGGTTGTAAATTAATTATTTTTAAAACTTCCAGAAATATAGGAAACAACTCAAATACTTTCCAAGTTCACATGAATTGGATACATATTTTGTAAATAAAACTAGTTTAATAGTATTGGTTAATAAAAACAGGTATGTTTAAAGAGTTTCCAGTATTAGGGGCGCCTGGGTGGCTCAGTTGGTTAAGCGACTGCCTTCGGCTCAGGTCATGATCCCAGGGTCCTGGGATTGAGCCCCGCATCAGGCTTTCTGCTCAGCGGGAAGCCTGCTTCTCCCTCTCCCACTCCCCCTGCTTGTGTCCCCTCTCTCGCTGTCTCTCTCTCTCTGTCAATTAATTAAATAAATAAAATCTTAAAAAAAAAAAGAGTTTCCAGTATTAAATACAATGCAGAAATACATTTTTTTTCCTACGCAGGTTTACCAGTCAAATAAGCTAATATTATAGTTACTACATGTTTAAGATTATAAAACATAGGTTTGATGTTAATCAAATTGAGTCATTGTTCTGACAAACTTTATTTCAACAATGACTATGTTTTATAAAATGTCTGCATAAAGGTAGTTCCCAAAATCTTTTGGTGACTTGAAATTTTAGAGTTATACTAAATTAAATGACAGATATTCACTGAATATCTACAACATTACTTTTTTTTCTTTTTTTCTTTTTTAAAGATTTTATTTATTTATTTGACAGAGAGATACACACCGAGAGAGGCAACACAAGCAGAGGGAGTGGGAGAGGGAGAAGCAGGCCTCCCGCCGAGCATCCAGGAGCCCGATGCGGGGCTCAATCCCAGGACCCCGGGACCATGACCTGAGCCGAAGGCAGACGCTTAACGGCTGAGCCACCCAGGCACCCCACAACATTTCTTAATAAGATAAAATATTCAAACATAGTGAACATAAGTTTAAGTTTTTATACTTTTGGCTTTTCAATTTTTACAGGGAGATGAAAGGTATTTGGGTATAATTAATAAATGTGTTCATTTGCCACATCAATAAACAGCACTATAAAAAGGCATAGCCTCTAGAGATTATAATATTATGTTCAACATTTACTAATCTACTACAAAATGCTGATAGCTGACGGACAGTTTGCATTTGTCTACTTTCTGGATTTGTCTGGAAAATAAAGGATACTAAGAAGTAACATTTATAGGGGTGCCTGGGTGGCTCGGTCAGATCAAGCCCCGCATTGCGCTCCCTGCTCAGTGGGGAGGGGGCCTGCTTCTCCCTCTGCCTCTCCCCCTGCTCATGTACCTGTGCTTGCTCGTGCTCTCTCTCAAATAAATAAAATCTAAAAAAAAAGAAAAAAAGAAGTAACATTTATAATCAACCGATAGAAATTAAACTTCTAGAATAATAAGGGTGAAAGTAAATAATTTTGTATGCAAAGTGTGTGAGGAAAATAAGGTGAGTTTTGGATAAGGACAAGAATACAAGGTATGCAATACGAAGGATCAATCGTTGTTAAGAAAATTAAAGGAAAGTAACTTTTGTTCTTCGATGACTGTTTAGAGGTTAAAGACTGTTATGGAATGAAAAAAATAAGACAACAACTGTAAGGTTTATGGATAAAAGAAAGAGAGAAAAAGAGAGAGAGTCCTATCTTGTATGGTCAAACCAGCCCAGATTGAATGGATTTGTTATAAACTGTAAAATGAGCTTCAGTGTTTCGAGTGCACCAATGCTTAAGCTGACTTTGTGAAGCCGGTGCTCACAAAACCCTCTTGAAAAAACTGGCCAAGTACTTGGTTTTGTGGCGTAAGGGCCAAAGGCAGGCTGCCCCCAGCTGTGCCTCTTTGTCATATCAATTATTGTAAATAAAAGTTATGTAAGAGACAGCCTATGCCAGAAGGTCTGAGCGTCCCCTGAAAGCGGGGAACACATCTCCCATGTGAAAGAACTCTCCTTATACTAAGAAATAAAAAGACAATCTTATCACCAGAGAGAAAGACTTAAAAGCTGAGAGAGCTGTAAAAATGAACCTTCTTACTTTTTTATTGATCTACTACCTCAGCCCAAATTCCGCTCAGGATGCCCTACTACTGAAAACTCCTAAACACCTCTTTTCTTGTGCTGCCAGTTCCTCATGAATTTACTGTTTCTTTGCCTAAAATGTATAAAAACTGCCTGCCTTGGGCATTTCTTTGGGTCTCAATGTCATTATCAGGCCTCCAGGTGCAGATAATAAAACTTTTTTTTTTCTCCTGTTAGCCTGTCTCATGTAAATTTAATTATTAGTACAGTCAGCTTGGAAGAGCTTTCGGGAAGTAGAAGAACGTTCCCCAGCAGTGGTGAGTAAGGAAGCTCACTTCCTGGCAGGCCCAGGA
This sequence comes from Leptonychotes weddellii, assembly GCF_054177405.1. Classification (NCBI taxonomy): domain Eukaryota; kingdom Metazoa; phylum Chordata; class Mammalia; order Carnivora; family Phocidae; genus Leptonychotes; species Leptonychotes weddellii. Next base: position 7,002 of record NW_028043989.1, read on the forward strand.
ATCTTAGTATAATTTGGAGAGGAATTGACTCAAATCTGTAGGTACTTCTGGTAAAATCTGATGACAAATTCTTGGCTTGGCTTCAGAGCCCTGAGAGACCTTCAGAAGTCCAATCTCAGAGACCTCACCCAAATTCCAACAAAGCAAACTTGAGAAGACCTATGCGATGAATTACCATTATTGCTGCACTTAAGGTAAGTTATGAGGCGAAATGCAATGAGATAAGAAGGATTTTGCACGATAGACTCATCTCACTTTATCTTTTGTCAAACCTTGAAGATGGCTGGCGGGCCATCTTGTGTTCCAACAGAAAGTGGTGGCACACTGTGGGGGCTATCAGCTTTCAGCCCTGTGCACTGCTGTTTAGGTCCTTCTGCCTCTCTGGAACTGGATCCCATTGTCTTATGTATCACTAAAAATGAAGACTGGCCTTTTCTCAGGGCCCAGTGACTCAGCACAGAGGTCAAAGGATTCATCCCCACAGCAGTGTGGGTCTCTCAGGAACTTCGCCAGAACACGCATGTCTTCCAAGCTCTGCTTCAGGAAACAACCCTGACTGTCGCTGTCACCAGCCCCCTGACTAACCACACTCTGAGCCCCCATCCAGAGCTCCGGCTGCCCCCCCCCCACCCACACACACACAGACCGCAGGCTAATCATCGGCTCCAGCCATTCACCTTGGTTCCTTCTGTTTCCTTGTTCTGCTTCCCTTTGCAGCTCTCTTCTCTCACAACTTCTAACTGGAAACTTCTCTCCACCGAAATCTGCCCAGGTTTTTGTGAACCTTCGAGGGAAATTTCAGACAAGGGAATTGTGGGGACCACGCAGCCCCCCCAGAACTGATATAAAGATTACTGTCAACTAATGACATTTGATATTCAACAGATGAAGAGACAAGCTTCCCTGATCTCCCTAAGAGCAGAAACGTCTGGGAGTGAGGCTGTCAGGAGTCCCCTTGCCAGAGGAGAAAAGGCAAAGACCACTCATACCTGCAGAAGCAAACATCATCACAAACTTTCTTATTTCCCGTTTGTTTTCCTAGAAACCTATTTGCTCTTCCCATATCATTTTTTCTCCCCTGCCCCATTAAGTGAGGTATATAAATCCCCATCTCTAGCTGTTTGGAGTACCACTAAAACTTTGGGTTTCCCCCCCTCCCCGGTATGGTGTTAGTTCCAATTGAAATCACTTGCCCCCAAACACCAAGAACCTAAGAGGGTACAGGAAGATTTTCTTTCTATACAAATTATAAACTATTCCAGGATTTGTCCAAGAATATCATTATATTGTGCCCTCTCTAGAATGATGGTTCAGATGGATATAATGAGGATTTACTCATATGGATGTGAGAAATCCTGCAGCGGTTTTGGGGAAGGAATGGAATTGGCAGAAGAGAAATTATTATAAAACCATTCTCTTCTGGAGCCAGTCTGGGCCTGATTCCCATGCCATGGATTACACTATTGTCAAAGAAAATCTCTTCAGATTCCACCAACCACAGATATCCCAGGACTCAAAGAGGCCATCTCTATGAGCTGTAAATGCCTCTCCATGATAATACTCCCTGTGCTCACATTTGATGTATGTCATAATATAATTATGAATAAAAGGAGGAGAAGGGAAAAACAAAGAAATACACTGAAATGTTTAAGGTGTTTTTATTAGTATAATAAGATCTGAATTTTTATTATTCATTCATCTTCCAAAAACTTTTAAAAAAATGTTTAAAGATTTTGTTTATTTGAGAGAGAGAGAAAGAGAGAGAGAACACACACATGAGTTGGGAGGAGGAGCATAGGGAGAAGCAGGCTCCCTACTGAGCAGGGAGCCTGATGTGGGACTTGAACCCAGGACCCTGAGATCACAAACTGAGCCAAAGGCAGATGCTTAACCAACTGAGACACCCAGGTGCCCCTCTTCCAAAAACTTTAAAAAACAATTCCAGCTATAGTTGGCTCATTATTTATTTTTTTAAAATTTTTTATTGTTATGTTAGTCACCATACCTTACATCATTAGTATTTGATGTAGTGTTCCATGATTCATTGTTTGTGCATAACGCCCAGTGCTGCATGCAGAACATGCCCTCTTTAATACCCATCACCAGGCTAACCCATCCTCCCACACCTCTCCCCTCTGGAACCCTCAGTTTGTTTCTCAGAGTCCATCGTCTCTTATGGTTCGTCTACCCCTCTGATTTCCCCCCCTTCATTCTTCCCCTCTTGCTATCTTCTTCTTCTTCTTTTTTTTTTTCTTAACATATATTGCATTATTTGTTTCAGAGATACAGATCTGTGATTCAACAGTCTTGCACAATTCACAGCACTCACCATAGCACATACCCTCCCCAATGTCTATCACCCAGGCACCCCATCCCTCCCACACCCCCACTCCAGCAACCCTCAGTTTGTTTCCTGAGATTAAGAATTCCTCAGATCAGTGAGGTCATATG
>NW_028043990.1:0-445 GCF_054177405.1 Leptonychotes weddellii
GATGGACTCTGAAAAACAAACTGAGGGTTCTAGAGGGGAGGGGGGTGGGAGGATGGGTTGGCCTGGTGGTGGGTATTGAGGAGGGCACGTTCTGCATGGAGCACTGGGTGTTGTGCATGAACAATGAATCATGGAACACTTCATCTAGAACTAATGATGTAATGTATGGGGATTAACATAAGAATAAAAAAAAAAAAATGTATTTATCAATAAATAAAATAAATGTGAAAGATTTCTTTTAAGGCACAGAAAATATGCAGTAATATCAAAACCATGATGGATTTCAATGCCAAAGAAGAAAAGTTGATTATTTTTTAATATTTTAAGAAAAGAATTGCATTAATGGTATGGGGATATTGTAAAACTCTTGGTGGCCGTCCCTAAATAACTAAAGTTAGGCAAACTTGAGCCTAATATAACACTGCCTTTCTAGAATTTTCCCCTT
>NW_028043991.1:0-445 GCF_054177405.1 Leptonychotes weddellii
ACCCTTCCTTTTTTGTTTGGAAGTGATAAGGAAGATTTTTCCTTATGCTCTCTCACTCATCTGGACCTAGAAGGGCTTTAGAGTTATTTAATGAGAAATGGAATAGCTGTATTAAGACCTCTTGAAATATGACACTTCTAATTAAAACACATCTATTGATTTTAATACATTTGTGCATTTTTTGTATTTTTCAAAAATTCGTTAGTAAGTACTATTCTGTCCTGATCCTATTTTCCCTCTTTATCGCTTTTCCTAAGGCTCTGAATACCTTAATATCCACGTAAAACACAGAATCATGTTTCAGTTTAACCACTCTAATATATTTCTCTAAATTATGTAGATAGAGACAGCGTTCTTATTTTATGCTACAATTGATCATTAAGGAAGAAGATGATGTCATCTTTCAAGGAAGAAAACAGAAAAGGTGGAAGAAAGCAAACAAAAT
>NW_028043992.1:0-445 GCF_054177405.1 Leptonychotes weddellii
CAGCTTTCTTTTGGTGTCCATTAGCATGGTAAATGGTTTTCCACCCCCTCACTTTCAATGTGGAGGTGTCTTTGGGTCTAAAATGAGTCTCTTGCAGACAGCATATCGATGGGTCTTGTTTTTTTATCCAATCTGATAGCCTGTGTCTTTTGATTGGGGCCTTTATCCCATTTACATTCAGGGTAACTATTGAAAGATAGGAATTTAGTGCCATTGTATTGCCTGTAAGGTGACTGTTACTGTATATTGTCTGTTCCTTTCTTGTCTATGTTACTTTCAGGCTCTGTCTTTGCTTAGAGGACCCCTTTCAGTATTTCTTGCAGGGCTGGTTTCATGTTTGTAAGTTCCTTTAGTTTTTGTTTGTCCTGGAAGCTTTTTATCTCTCCTTCTATTTTCAGTGACAGCCTAGCTGTATTCTTGGCTCCATATTTTTCTCATTTAGTGC
>NW_028043993.1:0-445 GCF_054177405.1 Leptonychotes weddellii
TCATGGCCTTCGGTCCTCAAACTCCCCAATGTATACCTCCCAAGAACAAGGACACTTTTCCTTATAACTACATTACAGTCTCAAACATCTGGTTGCCTTTGAATGATTCAGGATGACTTATTTATTTATACCTTTTACCTCAAATTCTAACCCAGATACTGATACTGAAACTGGGAGAAGGAGCAACTGAATTACCTTGGAAAAAAAAAAAAGTCATGTCACTAACATTTTAAATTTTGCAAACAGACATTTATGTCAGTATGTGTGAAATGACTGGTTTTAGGGAGATTTGATAAGTTGATACAAACAGATATTCCCCTTGATTAACAAATCTTCTCCGTTTAGTGAACTTATCAATGGCATTACCGTTAGCTGGCATTCACTTGGACAGACAGAACATCTTGTCTTTCTGTATTTTTGATCCTGTTTTTCTTTTTGTGATCAG
>NW_028043994.1:0-445 GCF_054177405.1 Leptonychotes weddellii
AAATAAAAAAAATCACCGTATCAAGACATCCATTTCTCATGCTGTGGGTATATGTAAAGGCAGAACTGGTCTGAGGCAACATGCAGTTTTCCAGGCTATCTGGCTGCCTTCTACCAATCCAATTCTACTCTGCACAGCTTAGGAGAATGTAGTAGGTGTTAATCCTCTGTATTCCCCTGGAGGAGTAGTTTCCCTGCCAAATTTTCCCATACCACATCAGGTGGCTGGATGTGTCCTCAACCTTGCGGGAGGCTAGGCATTTGGGGTAAGTATCTGTTAATAACCTACCATAGGGCCTACTACTAAGTTGATAATCACTAAATATTTGTTGAATAATTTCTGCCTGTTTAACAAAATTTCCACAACCTTTGAGACCTCCAAAACTTATGTAGGGCAAATTGTGTTTTTCTTTGACTCTAGTGTTTTGGTCCAGTGGGATTTATGA
>NW_028043995.1:0-445 GCF_054177405.1 Leptonychotes weddellii
TGAAAGTCTGTGGGTCTGAGACGTCTCACCGATGGAGTTCAACACACCAGTGCACAATTGTTTTCTAATTCTCACCTTTCTTCCCTGGACAACCAATAAGGAAATGAAATAAGGACTGTGCAGAAAGAGAAAGAATCCAGGACCCTCTGTTTGTCCACCTTTTTTGTTTCTAAGGCCTGTTAACTCTTGTCTCTGCCTCTGACAGCAGAACCGATGCATGGAACAAACGGCTCTCCTGTGAAGGACAGACACTAATCATTGTTCTCCCAACAGGATGGGAAGACAGCAGAAGAGCTTGCTAAATCAGAACAGCACGAACATGTAGCAGGTCTGCTTGCAAGACTCCGAAAGGTGAGAAATTCCTTTTATCAGTCTGAAATTCTGTTTTCTATGAAAACGTCTGTCTTTTTCCTGGTAAACAATGAGGTGAACAAAATGAGGCTTT
>NW_028043996.1:0-445 GCF_054177405.1 Leptonychotes weddellii
ATTTTGTTTGCTTTCTTCCACCTTTTCTGTTTTCTTCCTTGAAAGATGACATCATCTTCTTCCTTAATGATCAATTGTAGCATAAAATAAGAACGCGGTCTCTATCTACATAATTTAGAGAAATATATTAGAGTGGTTAAACTGAAACATGATTCTGTGTTTTACGTGGATATTAAGGTATTCAGAGCCTTAGGAAAAGAGATAAAGAGGGAAAATAGGATCAGGACAGAATAGTACTTACTAACAAATTTTTGAAAAATACAAAAAATGCACAAATGTATTAAAATCAATAGATGTGTTTTAATTAGAAGTGTCATATTTCAAGAGGTCTTAATACAGCTATTCCATTTCTCATTAAATAACTCTAAAGCCCTTCTAGGTCCAGATGAGTGAGAGAGCATAAGGAAAAATCTTCCTTATCACTTCCAAACAAAAAAGGAAGGGT
>NW_028043997.1:0-445 GCF_054177405.1 Leptonychotes weddellii
GCATTTTACCCACAGCAGACCATCTCTCCATATTGGAGTCCATCCTCTCAAACCTGCCACTACGTCTATGTGATGTTCTAAGTCCCCTGTGTCACTCCACGAGTCTTCACAGCACCCTCACCAGGAGTAGATTCCGTCTCAAGAACCCACGCTCTTTGCTCCCCCACAAGAAGCACCTCCTCGTCCCTTCGAGTTTTATCCTGAGATGCAGGGAGTCGGCCCCATCTTCAGGCTCCACCTCTCATTCTGGTTCTCTTGCTGTTTCCACCCCATCTGTGGTGACTTCCTCCACTGGTCTCCACCTCCTCACCGTCATGCATGAGGGTTGGAGTCAACCTCTTCCAATTCCTGTTCATGTTGATAGTCTGACCTCTCCCCGTGAATCAGGAATGTTCCTATGGCATCTGCGATGGTGAATCCCTTCCTGTTGACTTTGTCTGGGTCC
>NW_028043998.1:0-445 GCF_054177405.1 Leptonychotes weddellii
ACACAGAGAAGGTTGTAAATAAATTAACATTTAGTAAGTGCTGGCACTTACCATGTCTTTTAAATATCCCAGGAATCCCATGGGGTATTGTTGTGCATATTTTATGTACAAGAGCACTGAGCCCCAAAGAAGTTAGGTAAATTGCACAATTTAAGTAGGTGACATATCTGGAATTCAAAATTCTGGTGGACCTCTCGCTAAAGCTGCTTCTTTTCCCTGCAGCAAACAACCTTCCTAGAACTGCACGGGTTGTAGAAGAGGAAGCCAACTGTAACTCAGAACACCTGCTCTCTAGGTCTGGCACTCGGGGGACTGTAACACCCTCATCAGGCACTTCATCTTTCTGAGCCACCCCTTCTTTATCTGTGGCCAGGTGTGGACTGCAATGGGGAGTGCAAAGTCATCTAAGGTCTCTTCCAATTCTAAAAGCATTCGACGATGTCTA
>NW_028043999.1:0-445 GCF_054177405.1 Leptonychotes weddellii
CTGCTTCTCCCTCTCCCACTCCCCCTGCTTGTGTTCCCTCTCTCATGTTCTCTGTTTTATAAATAAAATAAAATCTTAAAAATAAATGGACAAAGAATTTGAATAGACACGTCTCTGGAAATATACAAATGGCCAATGAGCACACTCGAGGGCGCCTGGGTGGCTCAGTTGGTTAAGCGACTGCCTTCGGCTCAGGTCATGATCCTGGAGCCCCGGGATCGAGTCCCGCATCAGGCTCCCTGCTCCGCGGGGAGTCTGCTTCTCCCTCTGACCCTCCCCCCTCTCATGTGCTCTCTCTCATTCTCTCTCTCTCAAATAAATAAATAAAATCTTTAAAAAAAAAAAAAGATACTCGACATTCTTAGTCATTATGGAAATGCAAATGGCACCCACAATAAGATACCACTTCATGTCTATTAGGATATAAACAAATGAATAAATAAGT
>NW_028044000.1:0-14943 GCF_054177405.1 Leptonychotes weddellii
ACATGGATGGGACTGGAGATTATGCTAAGCGAAATAAGTCAAGCAGAGAAAGTCAATTATCATATGGTTTCACTTATTTGTGGAACATAAGGAATAACATGGAGGACATTAGGAGAAGGAAGGGAAAAATGGATGGGGGGAATTGGAGGGAGAGATGAACCATGAGAGACTATGGACCTGAGAAACAAACAGGGTTCTAGAAGGGAGGGGGGAGGGGGGAGGGGGGGTTGGTTAGCCCGGTGATGGGTATTAAGGAGGGAACGTACTGCATGGAGCACTGGGTGTTATACGAAAACAATGGATCGTGGGACACTACATCAAAAACTAATGATGTATTGTATGGTGACTAACATAATATAATAAAATTAAAAACTACAAAAAGAAAAAAAAGGAACAGCAGGTTTTACAATAGGGTGAACGATGCTGATACTGGTCATAGTTAAAATGGATGCTCATCAGCTTCACCCTAATGAATTAGCAATGAATAACACATATAGTCACTACTATGTCTATACTCTTGCCTGGTATAGAGATACACGTGTAACATAAACTGTGTGGCCAAGACAAAGGAGTACCACAAATCACACCCACTGTACAATTGCACACTCTTGCAATTGCACTACAGGAGAACAGTATGTATTTTAAAAGTTACCTTCGGTGAAGCACTCCTACCTCCATCAATTTTTATCTCAACCCATCATCACATTCCGTGGATAGCTATGCCGATACTAGAATCCTTTTTCTTTCTCTAGTCAAAATGTTTTATATACTTTTGTCATTTTATGAATTTCCTGCTTTGGGAATAATTTTACTGTCAATTCATGAGAACTTTGAAATGTCATAAAACTTTTGGAAAGTATAGTACTAATAATTAATATTTAACCAGAAGTACTTTTGACAGGATCAGTTGGATGTGCAATTTCTTCATATAACATATATGAAAGCAAGAGGGGAAATCTGTAAAGTGAATAGAGTTTTGATGGCAAGCACACGTGCTATTAGCCCCTACTTCTACATGTCATAGTAGAAGCTTCTATAACATACCAACACATTGGGAAATGAAACACACAGGAACATGAAGCTATTAGGCAGTACAGACTGTCATTTTTCATGTTAACAGAGTATTTTGTCAGTCTTATCCAGTAACAACTCTGATGTATAAAACAACATCACTAACAGATCTGTCACCCTCCGTCCTTCCTTTTTACTGTGCATATACATCTCACAATTCTCTACAGGGCTTGCCTCCCCCATTGAGCCCCTCATGAAATCCCTGAGCTGCCTTTTTCATCTGGAGCCTCCGTGCAGAACTGTGAATACTACATCTTTCATCTCACCTGATAGGTGAGCCTTCCCCAAATCCCAGGTAACTGTTAAGGGACTTGAGGAATGCTCTGTGAGAAGGAAATCATGAGAGCAGAAGGATATTCTGCTCTCAAGGGAGGCCACTGAAAGAAAAATCAATCACGTGAATCAAGAGCTTTCGAAGAATAAATAATTCATACACGCTAAATTAATTAACCAATTTGTAAGTCAGTCTTACTACGGCATTCTAGACTCAGCTAGCATTGTATCAATCGAAATGTAGTCATTTGGTTTTGCTTCATACGATTTTCAGGGCAAAAAGACTGTACGGGATAGAAGGCTACCATTTGAGAGAACGTGGTGGCCAAAACCAGGTGGTTGGGTGCTCGCTTTCCAGGGCACAAACCAAAGACTAAAACAAGTTATTTCTTCATAAACACTCTGACCACTGTATTTAATAGTGTTGACATTTACATAAAGGGATTGCAGTGTAGTTGTTGAACATACACTGGGATGATTCCATAATCCTGTTTTAATTAGATGGATGTTGTGAGCATAGAAAAAATCACAAGCCGCACTCCCTGTGGTGATGCCACACCGGCAAGGAATCAATCACCACGGCTCTGGTTGCCATAGAAACGAAGAGCTCTTGCACCACCATCTAAGTGGCAAATGATTGGTGGTGTACTCATAACACAGGGAGAGCAATGAGTTTTTCTATCCTGTCCAGCAGCTATGCCAGAGAGTTAATTAAAAGCAGAGAACATGAAATAAATCTAAATCTGTGAAGAAATGAAATGTACAGTACAAATTGAATTCCCGTGTCGAACAGAAATTAATATGCAGCGCAAACCACAGAGCTGCCTGAACAAGAGGCAGCTGAGAATCTTGGGAAATGTTGCCTCTGAGGCGGTTAGAGCTGAAATGTGGAGAGGGCACCTCCTTATCTTATTACCTAAACAAGCACTTTGTTCAGCATTTGTGTTGACTGATGCATGCAAATTGCAGCCTCAAATGTTAAGAGTTTCCGTTTCTAAGCAGGAAGGACAAAGCTTAACTAAGATTTAATTAACAAACTGTTAGCAACTGCAGTTTATCAGCTGTGAACACAATGTAAGTAAATGTTTCTACTCCTGTACTGGAATTCACCAGACAACCTCTGTGAAAGTCAATGTGTTTTTATTGATAAGCCACAAATTCAGAATTCATATTTCAAATATTGCAAGAGGAGCAAGGACCGGAAATGCTTTTCCAAGAAATAAGCTCGACATAGAAAGAAAGTTTATTTTCTTCTTTTCCATAGAATGAGCTACAACAGATCAGGCATGAAATATTTAACTAGAGAGAACCACAATTTCTTGGTTCAGTCCACCCCCAGTCTAGGATCTCAGGGTTATCATTTGGAAAAGTTAGTTTGAGCAACCTGTTCTCTGTGTGAAGCCAACCGCTCCCCCTTGACAAGCAGAGCAACCCACACAGTGTGTATCTTTGCAGCTGCCAAATATGTGTGACTTTATAGAGATCCAAGGAAGAAATAACATCTTAGATCATGCAATGTCCCCTTCTCCCCCAACTAGGAAAAAATCAGGTCCTCAGGGAGTGAGCATGGCTGCTGGTGGAAAAGCAGAAAATGCTGGTAGAACTTCAGAGTGTGTATCGTTATGAAACAGTCATGTGCACTTAATATCCATCTAATGAACTGCTAGAATTTCCCTTTATCAAGATGTATTTTTCATCTGACTAATCCTCTATTTCAGCTGGCAATTGAATTGCTCACCTAAGGAGAATTTGCACAATTCTTCCAATCGCCCATGTTGAGCTTTTTTCCAGCGTGATAAAACAATGAGGAAGCAAACGCCATGCCTTCATATACTTGCGTATGAGGATGTGTCTGTATGAATCAGATTTTTATATGCAGTTCAAAACTACTTGGTTTGAAAGGATCACATAAATGTCCATGACATATGGAGCAAAATTCCAAAGTAGCTTTTTCAAGGGGGGTTTTGTACACTTTGTACACTTTGCCCACACTTCCAATGACTAGTAGAGTTGATGCTATTGTAACAGAAAGACCTCAATTCGACATCAAGTGGGAGGTCATGAGTGAAATGTCATTGAAATCAAGGGAGCAGTTTCCAATATTATTCTAACGGTACCATTTTAGACTTCAAATACAGTCAAGTTAATTATACCACATCTATTACCTTCACTGAGTAGAAACACCAATAATCGTTAGTAGGAAAACTATCTTATGTCTTTATGGGAGTATCTGAATGCACAAAAAGAAAAAAAATTTTAAAGTATGTAAAATGTTCAGAAATATTGTTATATGGTGTCATGAGGGTACAAAATAACAAAAATGTATATAGTTAATGTGTAAGGCTAGAAATTTCACTTGATCTTAGCCAAAAGGCCGAGAAGCGATAAGGCTAGAAATTTATATGCTAAATATATCTTTAAGTAGACATTTCAAAACGGAAAAGTTTAGGATTTCACAAAATTTTTGATGCCATTCAAAATATCCCTTTAAATTCACAGATATAGTTGGTCTCAAGGTAAATGTCTATTTTCAAATATTCTATATAGTTAGAATCTATTATCTTTGGTATTACAGTTTAAATAATAGGATCTCATGGATCATGAGATGTTGATCTCTATGGTTAATAACACTATGGATAAAAATCTTGAATCCATGTTTTCTTTTCCATTTTCATTGCCCTGAATTATGTCCCTATAATCTCTGATTTAGATTTTTATTGTTGTCCCCTAACCAATCTCCTTGGAGTGCCATTTTCATGTTTTGGTGGGGAGAAGGGGATTGATACGTATAGTTTGATAAAGTTCTCCAGGTATCTTGAGAATTTTGTTGTTTTTCTTTTACCCACCCTACCCAATTGAGAACCAGGGCTCTTAAAAAATGTTTCTTCAACTTATTTATGTATTAAAATCAACTAGAAAACTTCCAAGAGAGATGACAGAGGAGAGCTAGAAGGAGAGAGAAAAAATAGATCCCCAGGATGCTGCAAATCCTGACCCAGTAGGTCTGCACAGTATCTGAGCATTCAAAGTTTAATAACTCCCACAAGTGAATTTAAAAGCACAAAATCACTTTAGAAAAAAAGGCAGAAATTTAGCCCCAACCAATTCTGACATCTTTCGACCATTTTTATTGATGACAATTTCATCTGAAGAGAATTACGATGAGGTTTCATAATTTGTATAAGCAATGCTGATCCTGTCACCCTCTTAGTCAATGTTTTCAACCATTTTTGTGTGATTGACTTTATGAGAAAAATAATAAGCAAATGACCTTTTCCTCAGAAAAATACATATACACGTTTACACACAACATTTGCCAAAAATTCCCAGGGTTTTACTGCCTTCCCAGAACCATCCCCGATAAATTAACCCTCCTTTTTATATTCTAGATTGTGTATTCGGCCTCAGAATTTCTTCTGACTTGCACTTTTACAAGTACTTGGTTAAATGTGGGCTGCCGTTATCAGTGTTACTATTATTTATCATAAGTTAGATCCCTTATAGAAAGACCGTAGTTATAAATACCTTTAAACCTAAGTATCAAGGGGGAAAAAAGCTTTGTTTCTTCTGAGACCTCTTGGAGAAATTATGTTTCCTGTGAAATGTGGAAGCAAAGGTCAATTGATGTTCTACCAAGCCTAGGAAGTCTCAAGGATGAGACTGGAAGGCTAATTATTCTCACAGTAGAATAATGGAGAGATGGCCATGTTAGGCCAGATGTTGTCAGAGCAAAGCACATATAAAAGTTTTCTGTGTACCATACGTAGACCACATCCAACAGAGAGCTTGTATGGGGCTGTCTTAAAGTCTTAGAGACTGGCCAAGAAGATCACGTAAAGGGGCAACGGTTAAGGTAACCCAGACATTTAATGGAAGAATAAGGGGCACCTGGGTGGCTCAGTCGGTTAAGCAACCGACTCTTGGTTTCAGCTCAGGTTGTGATCTCTTTAGAATTCTTGATATCCTTTTAGTGTATTGCTGGAAATTAGCAGCATAGAGCCTACTGTTGCAGGTGCTCCCCAGATGTCAAGTTGACCTTCTGACATCTTGGGAGCACCTGCAGCCTCTGTCCCTCCTCTTTATACTCTAGCTCCCTTCAGCACCATGGAAAATCTCACAGATATACTAACAATCACCCACACCAAATGTCCAAGTTCCATCCACATTGTCACAGATAGTTAGGCCCTCGGCTCCCCCGCCCCCACAATCTAAGGAATGTTCACACCATCAAAGCTTCCCTCCCTCAGGAAGGCAAACCCTAAGGAAGAGCCCCACACAGACCATGGAATCAGACTTGGCATCATTTGATGAAGAATGATGGGGTCCTGGATACTCCAAGCAGAGTGACACTAGAGGATGCTGGTTCTGAAAAGGTATTTCTCCTTGATCTAGTCTCTCCATCCCATGTGACAGGGCAAAACTAGAAGACAGCCAACACAGGATCTCTAGGGTACACAGTGAGAGCTCTAGTTCCTGGGCCTAAGAGTCATCCTGTCTGGAAGAATCAATGGCCATTATTAGTATAATGAAAAAGAGAAAAAGAAACACAAGGTGGAGAAAGAGAGTGGAGGCCAACCACGCCCTTTCCCACTGTGTGGGGCTGGCCTACAGCTTGTACAAACAGGTGAGGGGAGTAGCTACCTTTGACTTAATTCATGTAGGTATTTAAATTTCTAGATTAGACATTTAAATTACTGACCAGAGGACCTTTTATCACCTGGTAGTGATTCAACATTAATGAAATCTGCCCCAAATTCCATTCAAGTGAAGAGAAAGAAATTGCCCCAGAGGAAAACAAAACTTGTTGCTTACAAGTGAATCTGCAAGCCCTGCTTCTTCAGAATATTTATCACAACCTTGCTCCTATAAACAATGAGAATTTTTTTTTTTTTTTAGCTAATCATGCCTTTGTTTTGCTTTTGGGGAATCTCATAGCCAAGTATGTATGTTAGTTTATTTACTACACAGGCTCTTAATGGATTGTATGCCTGCATTTTAACTTTTTCTCTGGTCTTATCTCATGTTTCCATCTGTATTGTTTCATATTCTGAGGTTGCTCACGGTTCTATTTTATTGCAGCGTTTGTATTTTCATAAGCTGCCAAAATATTTGGGGATATAAAATACACACATTCCGAGTATGGGAAAGGCAGAAAAGCAGCAACAGAGCAGACTGAAACTTAGGCGAACTGAAGGGCCGCCAGCCTTGTCTAAAGCTTCATGGAAAAGTCAGGCATCGTGAGGCTGATGACAGCATCCACAGGGACCCCCCTCTCACTAATAGGGAGTATGGCAGGTAAAATATGCATTATAGTCAGCATGGATGTATTTATTCATTTAGTAAGTACGTGTGAGTGCTCATGCTCATTCTGTACCAATCACAGCATTTGTAGACAAAATATATTTGTTCTTTCCCACCATTGACTGGGAAGGAGAGCGGCGGTGCCAGCTTCCAGGCTTGTGACCTGTGTCCTTGCACAGGGTCCAGGCTCAGAAGGACCCTGCACTTGGTGTAATGTTCTCTTTTGCTGTCTTGAAATCCTAACCATTTTTGAACATGGGGAATTTTAATTTTCCCTGCAATTTACGTTGCTGGTCCTGGATCAGGGGCTGTACGTTCTAAATCTTTGCCTATGTACAGATCTCCCCAAACACCCTCAAGTCTCATCTGGATCCGGCATTCACATATTTTATGCCTGTGAATGGATTTAGGCTTCTTTGTTAAGACACAATGCTGGCCCATTATCTTGTCCCTCTCAGAAATAAAGAGGAACAGTTTGAAAACGTACACAAATCCTCTCCTGTGTCAGCAAGACTCCAAAATGACTTATTTAAATGATTATTTTGTAATGTGCTTCTGTTTGAAGAGAACAACTCTCATGGGAGAGAGAATTGTGCAAATTGAAGAAATCGTGAAGTCTGTTCTTAGCAAGCTGCAGAGATGGCACCGCGTGTTGCTCTTATTATCTTTTTTGACTTTAGCCGGGTAGCGCTCTCTAGCTATATCCTTGAACACAGACGTGAAACCTTAGGTAACATGAAATTCTCCCTCACGTTTTCTCTGCTATTTGGTTACTGACTTGTTTGTTTGTTTACTTATTTATTTATTGCTATTCAGTTTTAACTAACGTGTCCTGGCTACCCTTTACTCTTGTTATCCGTCTAGGCATTCCTTCTGTGCTGGGCCCAAAATTTATCTTTACATCTGCTCAATATCCACGGCAGGCGGGGCCTATAACCCAGAAATTACTTACTGAGTGATTGAAATAACTTCCCATGTTCAGGACTCAGATGAATGCTTTACATGTGCTATTTGATGAAATTCAATAGAAATGACTGCATTTCAACCTGTAAACTTTTATAAAATTCAGAAAGCTGTATTTGATCCCTTGTAATGCTCTCTTTGATGTCTTTGCAATTTTTTCTCAGTGATGCAATTCTAGTCCATCAAGGCCCTTCAGAAGCAGGACTGGTGAGAGGAGGAAGTCAAACCGTAATGCAGGCTTAGTGCTGCCTCGACCAACCCTACAGAGAGCTCTGGAGAGCATCTCCTGCCTGGTTGAAATACTCTTCTCTCACTCGGTCACTGGGGGCAAGTTGTCTTGGGAAGGCCTTGGCCTTAAACAAAGTGCTCTTGCCACCGAGGCAGACCCTGAAGGGATGCAAAGCTGAGTGCTACTTCCTGACTGCCCTCCTTGTAGCTGGGCAGCAAATCCTTTCTTAAAATGAGATCCGGATGGCACATCCCCACGTCTACCACAGATTTGCGTCACAACACCTCTTGGTCCACCTTCCTAGGTTAAGCGCCCAGGATAACTAAATTCTGAAAAAAAGAAATTGTATCTGTACAGTGAAGTGAGGTGTTCATGATGTTCAAATCATCATGAAAATTAGGGCAGCAATTATCTTTTGTAAAGTACTCTGAAAAAAGTTTTTACACTATATCTCCCCATTCTAATTATGGGTCTTTTCAACATTATATTGTCTATTTACCAACAATCTGAGTGAGGCATCTGTGAATATAATATTTTATCTCTATGTCATGATTCTCATGATCCTGGGTGGTTTCTGCTAGACTTTCTAGACTTTAGACAATCTCATTTGCTTCAAAACAGAACTGTTGCTGGCTTTGTTAGTCACAAAGGGATGTAATATTTAATCACCAATTTTATTATTATTTCTATTATTCTATTCTATTATTTTTATTATCCTCCAAAAGGTATTATCTATTATGTTCTCTAATTAATTTTTTAAATTGCTTGTTTGAGTAGCTTTTAATATAAAACCTCCAAACACTTCAATATAATCAAAGGGTTTCTTTCATAGTTGTAGCCCTGGTACATAGAAAAGTTCCCAGTACAAATTAGGAGACAAATAAATATTTGTTAAATGACCAAAAAAAATTGAATAGGTGAATAAATGGGGTGGTGACATTTTGGGACATTCTTAATTAAATAAGGGTGTGAAGCAAGTATAGAAATGATGCCATAGTACAAAACTGAACATGAACAAAGGCTCAAATTCTTTAGCTTTTTAAACAGAGAATACAATAAATGGAGCTCACACAGTGGAATACACGTGAAAAAGTCCAATGTATGTGTTGGCAGATGTTAACCTTATGCTAAATAGGATTTATCAACATGCTGTTGTAAGAACTAATGCTGGCACATTCTGGGGGTTTCCTAAAGAAAGCACAGAATTCCAGAAAAAGACAATGGTGGCACCATATTTCTTTTCATGAGTTCAATCCTATCTGAGGTCAACCTGTTTTAGGCTTTGACACATGGGAATCAGTTTCTAGGGCAGGAGAGTGGTAGTACAATAAGTGATACATAAAAAGGTATTTCATCTGGAATATCATCTTCAAAAACCTCCCTATATGTTGGCCCTACAGTTCCAGGAGAAGTCCAAAGGAAATATAAGATTCACACAAAATTCAGGGAGACCACTCTACATGACTTTCCATCCTAAGAATAAATAATTAAAAAAAGAAAACAACTTAAGTGGATAGTAGTAGGAGAGGTTTCAGTAAGCTAGTCTGAGGTACAGCTGCTAGAAGTAACGTTGAAAAAAGTTTTATAGACTTTTAAGATATACCATTGTGATACATCTCAGTGAAAAATCCTCTGGATTCAAACTATTATTATAAGTTCCAAATATGGATCTCTTTCTTTCTTTTCATAACCAAAAGAAAACACACCAAGCATATTAGAAAGGTATTAATTTTCTTCCTTTTTTATTATGTTTTCCATAGGAATGATTTTTTTTTTTTGCTTTTATAATCAGGAAAAGAAAACTTATGTATAAGCAAATTATTTGTATCTTCTACTCCCCTCCCCTGATGGCAAAACTAAAATTTACAATTTATTTCCTGACAAGGATAAAGAAAATATGCTTGGGGATTAAACACCATGTACTAATTCAATATTTGTCCTTTCTACTCTCTGTGTGTCCTAAATAATATTGATTTGAATGTGTCTGCTTTTGAAAGTTGTTTAATTCTGCTTATTTAAAAAAATGCAGGAAGACTAAGGCCAAAATCATATAAGACAAAAAGAAAAAAGCCAAGAAGCAAATGGGGCAAGGAAAATAAAAAGCTTGAAAGAAAATCTTATTAGGCAAATTGCAGCAATTGAACCAAGATGCCCGTGTAAGCTTCCTGATAGCTTGTGTGAAAAAGGCAGTACATTATTCTAATTAGTTAAGTATTAGAAAAGTTTTAGCTTATCAGGAGGGACTAGATATATACTTTGAGATTTTCTTTCATATTAACTAATTTATTCATGTATTTAATAAAAGTTCATTGACCATATACTGCATGTAAGGAATTAAACAAGTGGCCTGGGCAGGAAAAAAACAGAAGAGAGAGAATGTCATTGCAAGAGAAGGCGGGGTGGAGGGGGGTGGTGGATGAGGGAGAAAAATCGAGGCCCAGAATCCTCATTAATTGGGTTTCTGAGGCGCTGCCTTTGTTGCAACAATGTGTACGTTGATAAGATTTGTGTTACATTATAAGCTCCATGAAGGGTGCTTGATAAATACTCCTTGATTAGGAAGCTAATATTGATGATGCATCTAGTTATTATAAGGCCTACCTGTTAAATGCTATCTTCCCCCCGTCCCTGTGTTCTGCCCTCTCTCCCCACACAGTCGAAACTCAGGGGTGGCCTAAGTACGGGCTTATGCCTGTTCCCTAGAGCATAGAATGGCACCTTGTTCCATACTGAGACTCAGTAAATATTCCTTTGGGTATTGATGAACTGGTGAATGAATGACTACAATCCTCTCCTTGAAGCTCAGATTTCAGCATGCTGTCTTTAATTTATAGAGATAACCTCTGTTTGCTTTCAATAACACTGATTTCTCTGAACACAGTTAGCTGGACCCTAACACGCAGAGGGCTTTGGGGGTTATTTTCTACTGGCTACTCAAATTCAGAATTCGCACAGATCATCCAAATATCTGTTAGGGCAAATTTAAAAGGAAGGTTGTATATTTTCATAAGAAACCCTCCCTTATGACATCTCCCATTTGCATCACAACCTGCAGATTGAATTCTCCTTTGATCCCTGTGGTCTCTAGATCGACACAAATGATATACAAGTTTTAAGATGTCAGCATAAAATGTAAAAGATATTATACTCAGTATGCATGTGGAGTTTTCAAATATTTCCTGCACATAGGAGTGCTTTACCAGATACAATTCTGGAAATTCTCCTGTCTAAGCTTTCTAAGCTTCTCTCCTTGGGAGGATTTGAGAAGACAGGTGACTTTTCATCCCCTAGTCTCACCTCTTCTTTTTCTTCCTTCTCTTCCCCTCACACCATTTGGTAGCCCCTGGTGTGGCTCCTCCAAAATTAATGTAAGGTTTGACAGTTAATATGAAGTGTTTCTCCTAATGAGAAGGTCACATCAACATACCTGGCATCACAATTATGTTAAAACTTGTCCCACGCAAGCACAACAGGATTCTAATTCAACTACTGGTGTAATTAGAGATGTGTGGAAATAATTCATCTCAGACATTAAAGAGGAGCAGCGTGGCTCAGCACATTGAGCAACTGGATGGAGATTCACGGGCCCAGGGTTTGACCTTGAGAAAATCACTGCTTCTCTTTCCCTCGGCTTACTCATCAATTAAGTAGCACATGATTCTGCCGACTCACCTCATTTTCACAGAATGTTATTCACTAGCACTAATAATGCACATTCCATTTAAGTAACTGATGAAAAATACTATAAAGAGCAGGTGAAAGTGGTCACATTTGTAGCTAAACAGTAATTTGAAGGAAGCTTACATGCCGCAGGGTTTCATGTATATAGTAAGAATGAAAACATTGGCTAATTTAGGTTAGATTTCACAAAAAGATAATTTTCAGTGAAGATGCACAAGCTAGCTTAAAAGAGTTTTAATCTTACTGTAAATTGGAGCGAGGGCCAGCGTTAGGGCTCGAGGCAGTCATGGGCAGCGTTTGGGATGTGTGCTGTAATTCTAACAAGACAAGTATGCCCTGCTTTCAGGACCTTGAAAAGAAAAAGAATGTTTTTGATTTGTTGAAAGTTTGAAAAAAAACCGTCTTGCTAGCTCTTCCTGATACAATGTGAAAGTTAATAAAAAAAAATGTCTGTCACTGTAAATCTGATGTTAGGATGTTGCTTTTGACTACTAGTAAATTGAGTCCCTTAATTCTCTGCTTGAGAAGGAAGAGCTATCCCAGCTGTAACAGAGAATACTTAAAAAAAAATTACTAACTAAAATGGCCATTCTTTATCTCCTATTCAAGGTAACCACACAGCATGCCCAAAGCAACAGTTCAGTGCTTTGTTCTTAGTCATGTGTAGAACAGTTTTAGATTAATAGCTGAATTTTCTTAGAGAAGAACTTGAACTTCATGGCAGGTCATTTCCTTTAGTTCAGAATGTTTTTCTTACATTTCAATAACTTTGCATTTTTATCAATTCTCCCACTGAGTGGCTCAAGTCATTTCACCAAATGATCTTACCAGATGAGGTGAGTCAACCATCTTTGAGAAATTCATTAAAATAAAGGCCAGTAGGGTGCCATTTGCTCAGTTGAAGTACTATTCACACAGGCTCAAGGAGTTAATGTGGTTACTAAAGTGCTCAAAACATAGTTTATTCACTCAGAAAAACCTCTTCCCAAAATTCATTAATTCCTTTAACATGCTTGCAAAGCAAGTATATTAAAAATTTTGAATTCTGATCCACTGGATAAATTACCAATTGTTCAAGGTGACATATTATATTAAGGGCTAGATCTGGGAAGACTCTGATTGGAAGGAGAAATACAAAGATCTCAGAAGCAGAAGAGATGGATTGGAGTCTAGACCTCAGTCAACTCCAGTCATTCCATACATATTGACTATTATGTACCAGGATGAGGATGCAAACATGACGAAGACAAAGTCCTCACCTTGAAGTAGTCCACAAGCAAGTGGGAAAGACACTTCAGCCTTGGGCAAGTAGCTCAATTTCCTTCTTCATAAGTGGAGACAAGAACATACACCTCTCAATACTATAGTGTAATAATGGAGAATATATGTGCTAGCTAGAGTCAGATAGTCCTGAACTTGAGTCCAGATTCTACCCATCTCTTGACTCAGTATGACCATGGGCAAGTTACTAAACTCATGTAAGCATGAGTTTCCCTCCCTTTAAAATTAGTTCCAGCATTACTTAGCTGGAATGGCTATTATGTCGCTTTGATGTGCTAATGCACTAAGTATTTAACACTGCACCTGGCACATAGGAAGCTACCTGATCATACACATAATTACACTTAGATACACAGTAGTTTTATATACATATTTAAATTTTGAAGTGATGAGGAAATATTACTGTTCCTCTCACATTTAACATATAGGCAAACTATCAATGGTAATCACATGAACATAGTTAATAAAAGACACTTGGGATAAAAATGTAATATAAAACAAAGCATTCATAACATGGACCAAAAACCCATGATATTTAGGATGATATTGAGGATGTGGAGAAAAAGGAACACTGTGCACTGCTGGTGGGAATGCAAACTGGTGCAGCTACTGTGGAAAACAGTATGGAGGTTCTTCAAAAAATTAAAAATAGAACTACCCTACGATCCAATAATTGCACTACTGGGTATTTACCCCCAAATACATAAACACTAATTCAAAAAGGTATATGCACCCCTATGATTACTGCAGCATTACTTACAATAGTCAAATTATGGAGGCATCCCAAGTGTCCAACGATAGATGAATGGATAAAGATGTGATATATACACATATATAAGTTATAAGTGTGTGTACACACACACACACATATACAATGGAATGTTATTCAGCTTGATAAAAAAAGAATGAAATCTTGTCATTTGCAACAACATAGATGGAGCTAGAGAGTATAATGCTAAGCAGAATAAGTCAGTCAGAAAAAGGCAAATACCATACGATCTCACTCATATATGGAATTTAAGAAACAAAACAAACGAGCAAAGGAAAAAGAGAAAGAGAGAGAAACCAAGAAACAGATGCTTAAAGATAGAGAACAAACTGATGGTTATCAGAGGTGAGGGGGGTGCAGCGATGGGGGAAATAGGGGATGGGGATTAAAGAGTACACACTTGGGGGGCCCAGATGGCTCAGATGGTTAAGCGTCTGCCTTCGGCTCAGGTCATGATCTCAGGGTCCTGGGATCGAGTCCCGCATCGGGCTCCCTGCTTGGCAGGGAGCCTGCTTCTCCCTCTGCCTCTGCCTCTCTCTGTTTCTCATGAATAAATAAATAAAATCTTTAAAATATTAAAAAAAATAAAGAGTATACACTTATCATTGATAAAAAATAAATAAAATGATAAAAAACCTATGATATTTAAAAGATACCAGTTATTTCAGTTATGCACTTTAGCTACTTCCAAAGCCTCATGAACTGGAGGAGAAATCACCTGCTATTTCCCTATCATAGCTCACACACAAGCTTCAATCTCGTATGAGATAAGATAATTACAATTATTTCCCATTTTAAAACAACAGAGCTATTTGTCATTGTGTCAATTAATGAGCACACATCTGACATACAAATGTAATGGAAATACTTCTTATGGCAGATAAACCCTAAGGTACCCCTAATAAGCCCCAATTTCCTAGCCCCTGGTATCCACACTCTTGTCTAACACCCTCCCCTTGAGTGGACAGGAACTGTGACTAGCTTCTAGCCAACAGAATATAGCAAAAGGAAGGAATTTTTCATATATAGTTAAGGTCCTACACCAGTTGATTTTTTTTTGGTTGTGTTTTTTTTTAATTTTATTTTATTATGTTATGTTAATCACCATACATTACATCATTAGTTTTTGATGTAGTGTTCCATGATTCATTGTTTGTGTATAACACCCAGTGCTCCATGCAGAACGTGCCCTCCTAAATACCCATCTCCAGGCTAACCCATCCCCCCCACCCCCTCCCCTCTAGAACCCTCAGTTTGTTTCTGAGAGTCCATAGTCTCTCAGAGTCCATAGTCTCATAGTCCAATCATCTCCCCCTCCGATTTCCTCCCCTTCATTTTTCCCTTCCTGCTATCTTCTTCTTTTTTTTTTTTTTTT
>NW_028044001.1:0-9451 GCF_054177405.1 Leptonychotes weddellii
AAAAAAAAAAAAGAAATTCTGCTTAGCTCTTGGATGTCTCATGGAAACCCCAAATATAAACACCCAAAAATGAGCCCATTGTCTTCCCCCAAAATCTATCCTGCTCCTGTGTGCCTGTGTCAGTTGATGGGACCAGTTCCAGTTACTTAAGCTTTGATGCCTCCCTCACCTTCAAATCTCTCATACAGTCAGTCCTAACTCTTAGTAATTGCACCTATAAAATATCTTTCCAATCTGTCCAGATTCCACACTACCATCTTCATTCAGGACAACCTCCTACCAATCTCTCTGGTTCTAGTCTTAGCCTATTCCAACTAATTCTCTCACTACAGCCAGAATGATCTTTCCAAACCAACAGTCTGATCCTATTACTCCCCCTGCTTAAAAGCTTTCAGTGATCTCCCAGGGCAGACTGTATTTTCCAAATATGTCTAACAATATCTTCCATCCCACATGGTCATTAGTAATGTCACTGTGCCTCTCCCTCATCAAGAGGTAGAAGCTAGTTCCTCTTCACCTGGAACTGGGCTGGTCTGAGTGACTTGCTGAGTGGCAGCAGAAGAGATGCCCCAAAGCTAGGGTAGAAGAAGCTTGCAGCCACTGTGCCTGTCAGAACTCCTGACTCACAGAATCTGTGCACATAACAAAATAGTCATTGTTCTAAGCCACTAAATTTAGGGTGTTTTGTTACACAGCAATAGATAACTGGGACAACCTCCAGTATCTCCAAGGTAAAATCCGAACTTATTAATCTGTCCTCATGACTCCCCACCTGCTCCAAGCTCCATCTCTTGCCATTTCCCCACTGCAGTGCACCCTCCAACTCTACTGACCCCCGTGAATCCGTGAATTCTCTGAACAAGCCACATGCCCCCACCTCCGAGCTTTGTATGTTTACGGCCACCTTGATTGGCTGACACAACCCCTCGCAGCCTCCATCTCTCTTCCACTTCCGCTACAGAAGCCAGTGTAGAAAACACCTTCACCTAGCCTTCTTTGCAGCCAGGTGTGGTCATTTGTGACCCTGTCTGACTCATAGAAGATGAGCCATAGTCTGCTGGGAGCTTCTAGGAAAGTTTTTGCTTTCCTGACTGAAAGGATAGACATTGCTAACACTTCCTCATTTGTTGTGCCTTCAACACAGAAATGATGCGAGGATGGCCACAGTGATCTTGTGACTGTGAGGAAATGCCAAGAGAATAGCAGAGATGCCCAGACATCCTCAAGATGCAGAACCAATGTCAGCAGCTGCCTACTTCAACTCCTTGTGATGTGACAAGAAATAAACTCCTGCTGCAACAAGCCAGCTTTAATCAGCACCTCTTCCTTGAAACCAAAATCATTCCTAACTGACACCATGTGATTCCTTCTGCCTGGACACTCTGCCCCTTCCCTCTATGTCCTTTGGATGCTTCCTGTCCAAGCTGAGGTTTCGGCTCCTCCAGGCAGTCTTCCCTGACTGACTCACCTACACCTGATCACCGTTCCAGGACCTTCCCCATAGCATCTTGTGTTTCCCTTGCTCTAGCATTTATCATATTTTTTTTCTTTTTGGTGTATCCTACTATGTTATGGGCTGAATTGTGTCTTCCCTCCC
This sequence comes from Leptonychotes weddellii, assembly GCF_054177405.1. Taxonomy (NCBI): domain Eukaryota; kingdom Metazoa; phylum Chordata; class Mammalia; order Carnivora; family Phocidae; genus Leptonychotes; species Leptonychotes weddellii. The sequence continues at coordinate 1,598 of NW_028044001.1, forward strand.
CAACCCAAATTCATATGTTGAAATCCTAACCCCTAGGACCCTAGAATGTGACTGTATTTGGAGACAGGTCCTCTAAAGAGGTAATTAAGGTTAAATGAAGTCATGTGGGTGGGCCCTAATCCAATATGACTGGTGTCCTTAAAGAAGGAGAAATTTGGACACAGACACAGAAAGAGAAAAGAGGTTGTGAAAATGCCTTAAGAAAATGGCCATCTATGAGCAGAAGAAACCAACCCTGCTGACACCTTGATCTTGGACTTCAAAATCCAGAATGGGGAGGAAATTAATTTTTGTTATTTAAGCCACTTAGTCTGTGATACTTTGTTATGGCAACCCTAGTAAACTAATAGACTAGCCAATGTGGTCAAGGTGTTGGGACATCACTGCCTTGATTCAATTATGCTCTATAAGACTCCATCTGAGCTGCACAGAGTCTCCTGGCTTCTAAGACACAAACAGCCATGTTGTGGACTGTCTATGGAGAAAACCATGTGGCAGGGAACTGCAAGCACCTCTAGCAACTGAAGGTGGTCTCCAACCAAAAGCAAGAAGCCAGAACCCTCAGCTCTATAACCATTAGGAAGTAAATTCCACCAACAGCCATAAAAGCCTGGAATAGAACTTTGAGCTCCAGATGAGAACAATGCCTGGCTGATTCTATGATTAAAACCTTGGAGAAAAGAAGACCCTAAGCCATGCCTGGACTCCTGACCCATGAAGAAGGTGAGATAATAAATGAGCGTTACTTATGTGGCACCTGGGTGGCTCAGTTGGTTAGGCATCTGACTCTTGATTTTGGCTCAAGTCATCTCAGGGTCATGAGACTGAGCCCTGCATGAGGTTCTGCAATCAGTGGGGCGTCTGCTAGAGATTCTCTCTCCCTCTCCCTCTGCCCCTCCCCCTGCACACACACCCTCTCTCAAATAAATAAATAAATCTTTAAAAATAAATGTTACTTTAAGTTGCTAAGTGTGTGGTAATTTGTTATGCAGCATAGAAAACTAACACGTGTCTGATGATGAGATTTCCATTTCCTGGTAGGGGAAATGAGGAGCAGATGATATCCAGATGACTCCATGCTAGGAATGTTCATTGGAAAATCAAGAATCACATCAAGCCCAAGAGGAGAAAGGAGAATGAGAAATATAATGCAACTCTCTACCACCCCCAAAATGTTTTCCTCTCAAGTATTGATGAGGTAAATAACCAGTATAGTATAATTTGAGGAATACTAACAAGCTGTCAGTCCAAAAATTTTTGCCCCCACCTACCTGTCCTGACAGCTAAGATATCCATCTGCAAGGGGAGGGAATCTTTATGCAATAAGAAGCATTTGGAGTCCTTGTTTAAAATGCACAAGCCTGAGCCCCAGCCCACCTCCAAATCTAAGTCTACATTTTTACCAAGCATATCATCTGATGGTACCTCTAATATTTGCATCTGGGAACTATCCTTTGAGGAACACTGCCTTACACACCTTCAGGAGACATGCATATTGCAACTGGAATGATGTGGTCAGTCTCTTGGACATATAATTTTTTAAAAACATTTTATTTATTTATTTGAGAGAGAAAGAAAGAGCGAGCATGGGGCAGGGAGGGCCAGAGGGAGAGGAAGAGAGAGAATCTCAAGCAGAATCTGCACTGAGCACAGAGCCCATCTCCAGGCTCCATCCCAGGACCCTAAGATCATGACCTGAGCTCAACTGACTGAATCACCCAGGCACCCCTCTTGGACATGTAATTTATTTGAACTGTTTTGAGGAGAAAGCTGCCCTCCCCACTCTGTCTCAGAGCTCATCTGGGAGCTGCATCTGGCTCTATGTCCCCGGTTGGGACTTACTGCCAGGCTTTCAGGCTGCTGCTCAGCCTGCTGCAAACCTCTGCCCAGCCCCGGGAGGATGGACATGTTGCATCCAGAGTTCCACTCGAACTCCTCTCAGCCAGTGCTCGGTCTCCTCACTGGATTCCTTGTGCCTGGGAGCACCACGTCTGACACACACACATCAGCCCCCTCCAGCCCTGTGAGCAGAAGCCTTGAGCCCCAGGCTGCAGCTCTCCAGATTCTAGAACCTGAGACATTGCCCCATAGAAGGCCTGGATGTCTGGGCCAGCATGGAGAGTCTGTGAGTGCCAGGCATTGGGATAAGATCTCTGACTTGTCAAGTTTGCCTCTGACAGCCCTGGCCCTTGGCTGACCTCCTTTTATCACAGCTCCTCCCAGGGATTTACAATACCACACCCCTGGGAAGTCCTAAGCGGCAGGTGCTGCCTGCCCTGAAGGGAACACCCCAGGATGCCAAGGACTTCAGGGGAGTTAGTGATTCATTCCGTCCAGACTCCACCTCCTCTTGCCCTCACCTTCCCTGCTGTACCTGTATTTCAGGTGTCTGACCGGTCTTCCCTGGAGCCATAGGACTTCCAAAGGACAACTGTCCCTAGTGTTTCAAACTAAACATGCAAGAAATACCATCAACGCCCTCTGGTAAATCAAACCAGACTGGGCTGAGAATAGTGTAGGCACCTGCTCACAGGTTTGTTCTGTTTTTCATCCAGAAAACTGGAAACTGCTTCCCCCAAACATCATGACTTGGGATTAATCAGCATTTTGGGGAGCGTCCAAATTTCTAACTGAAAGATTTTTTTTCCCTTGGTTTGAGCTATTTTGTGTAATAATAGATGTAGAGTCTCAGGGAAAACCGTGTTTGAATACAGTGGTTGTGAGGGGCGCCTGGGTGGCTCAGTCCATTAAGTATCTGCCTTCGGGCTCAGGTCCTAATCCCAGGATCCTGGGATCGAGTCCCATGTTGGGCTCCCTGCTCAGTGGGGAGTCTGCTTCTCTCTCTCCCTCTGCCCCTCCCCCTATTTGTGCTCTCTGTCTTGCTCACTCTCTCTCTCAAAAAAAAACAAAAACAAAAAACCATGGGGCGCCTGCATGGCTCAGTCGGTTAAGCGGCTGCCCTCAGCTCAGGTCATGATCCCCAGGTCCTGGAATCAAGCCCCAGGTCCGGCTCCCTGCTCAGTGGAGAGCCTGCTTCTCCTCTCCCTCTGCCTGCTGCTCTGCCTACTTGTGCTTTTTCTCTCTGTGTCAAATAAATAAATAAAATCTTTTTTTTAAGTTTTATTTATTTATTTGACAGAGAGAGCACAAGAAGGGAAGAGGCAGGCAGAGGGAGAGGGAGAAGCCGGCTTCCCACCGAGCAGGGAGCCCGATGTGGGGCTCGATCCCAGAACCCCGGGATCATGATCTGAGCCGAAGGCATACATTTAAACGACTGAGCCACCCAGGCACCCCAATAAATAAAATCTTTAAAAAAAAAAAACAGTGGCTATGAGGTGGGGGTATAGACTCAGTTTGGTCTCTCCCTGACCCCAAAGGATAGAATTAATTGTGTGCTAAGAGGAAAGCAAGTTTTTTGCTTCTGAAAATTAATTTACAGCTTGGACAAGTATTAATTTTGCCAATTATGAGACCAAACCATATGGAAAACCTTGTGCTTCTGTCAGTGACTTAAGAAAAAAAAATCACTTAAACCTTTGCATTTTATTATTAGAACCAGAGAGGTTTTTCTATATAAAATCACCACTGAAATCATAAATTACATGTGACATGTAATTCTCATTTATTGCAAAATCCAGGTCTAAAGAATATTCTGTACTAACAATAAAAGCAATGGCCATCTTACATTTTAGCTCAACTTTACAGTTCACAAACCCATTTTATGTATCCTCATGGTAATCCAGTGAGGCAGAGAATATTTGACAAACAAAGAAGAGAACAAGTGAAAAAGAGCCTCAAATTTAGACCTCTCTCCTTGCCCCACGTACTTCCACTCTTTTATATCTATTCTTAGGCTCCTGGAAATGACCCTAAGGATAGTTATATCTGGCCCTCACTTCATTTTGTTACAGGAAGAGAGAACAATTCTGAGACAAATCAACACAGTAACCTTCAGAAGGAGAATTACTCTCATTCGTGTCTTTTTCCAAAAAGGCATATCATTTATGACTAAGTTGCCCTGTTTGTGTTGTTGCTGCTTTGTTTTGCTTTGGTCTCTTTTCCTTCCTTCTGAGCCTTCCCAACCCTGCAATCCACGGTACTCTGGAACAGAATGAGTCCATGACATAGGTGTTGGGCCACCAGCGAGCAGCTGTGGTTAACAACTGCCCCCAACTCATGAACCTTATTAATTAGTAAGGGTTAACAGTATGTTTTATCTTCAAGTATCTAAAAGATCACTGCCCATCCACTTCATGGTTTATGTAGATTACCTGGTATCTGGTTATATTCTTCCACATTGAGAGCTGTTTATAGGTAAGGTCCATGGCTTATTCAGCCCTTGGCTCCACAAGGCCTAGTGAAGTACCTGGCCACTCAATTAATGTGTGGTAAATCTGATTGGGTTGGATTGCAAAATCCTAGGCCCTGCTAATCCAGGAATAACCAAGGAGACTAGATGAGGTATGACATATTGCTAAGTCAACCAAGCATCCCCAGCTGGTACTCCAACTTCAGCTGGTTCTCCTCACAGACCCCCAGCCAATTCCTTTGCCTATGGTACTCCTGCAACTGCATTGCCCTACCCACCTCCCTCTTCCCCTGACCAGACTGTGAGAAAAAAAGACAGGGGGCCAGAGAGGGGATGAGAATACCCAAAGAGACTTCATCCTGGCGTGTTTGTATCCAGAACTGGCCTTCTGGTATCCATAACTGAATATTCTTGCAGTGATTGTCTATCATTTTATACAGATCAGGTGCATACAACCGCTTTACAGAAAAACAATCTACACAACTAAAATGTTTCTATTTCTGGTCAATGTTGAAACCTGAATTTTTTATATAGCTATAATCAATGATTTATACTATACACTATGAGTGGGCTCATTTTTTACTGACTGTAATCTGTATACTTGTGACATTCATGGTTACACAGACTTTCATTATATTGAAGTACTATTGTTTACTTCACATTTGCTATGCACTGCTTACTTAGGTTGCTCCAATTTTTCACTAGCATGAGTTGTGCTATGATTAACATATTTGTGTAGACTGCCTTCTTTGTATTTTAGTATTCCTTAGGATCTATTTCTGCAGACTATATTCCTAGTAATAAGATTAACAGGGCAAAAGAATGAATGGGCATGCACACACATACATATAGCCATGTTGTTTTACAGAAGGATGAGGACAAATTTTTGGTTTGTATTTGGCACCTTTTTTTAGGCAAGACTTTTAAAAATCTTACTTTAAAAAAGTTGAGGTCATGCAAACTGGTGCAGCCACTCTGGACACCAGTATGGAGATTCCTCAAAAAGTTAAAAATAGAACTGCCCTATGACCCAGCAATTGCACTAATAGGTATTTATCCAAAGGATACAAACATAGTGATTCGAAGGGGCATCTGCACCCCGATGTTTATAGCAGCAATGTCCACAATAGCCAAACTATGGAAAGAGCCCAGATGTCCATCAACAGATGAATGGATAAAGATGTGGTATATATACACAATGGAATATTACTCAGCCGTCAAAAAGAATGAAATCTTGCCATCTGCAATGACGTGGATGGAACTAGAGGGTATTATGCTAAGTAAAATAAGTCAGTTAGAGAAAGACAAATACCATATGATTTCACCCATATGTGGAATTTAAGAAACAAAACAGATGAACATAGGGGAAGGGCAGGAAAAATAAGATAAGATAAAAATAGAGAGGGAAACACCATAAGAGACTCTTAATCATAGGAAACAAACTGAGGGTTCCTGGAGGGGAGGTGGGTCGAGGATGGGGTAACTGGGTGATGGGCACTTGATGTAATGAGCACTGGGTGTTATATGCAACTGATGCATCACTAAATTCTACCCCTGAAACTAATAATATGCTGTATGTTAACTAAATAGAATTTAAATTTTTTTTTAAAGATTTTATTTATTTATTTGAGAGAGAGAGAATGAGAGAGAGCACATGAGAGGGGGGAGGGTCAGAGGGAGAAGCAGACTCCCCGCCGAGCAGGGAGCCCGATGCGGCACTCGATCCAGGGACTCCAGGATCATGACCTGAGCCGAAGGCAGTCGCTTAACCAACTGAGCCACCCAGGCGCCCTGAATTTAAATTTTAAAAAATTTTTAATTAAATAATTAAAAAGTTGAGGTCTTAGGGGTCCCTGGGTGGCTCAGTCTATGGAGCATCCAACTCTTGATCTCAGTTGAGGTCTTGATCTCAGGGTTGTGGATTCAAGCCCTGCATTGAGCTCCATGCTGGGTGTGGAGACTACTTTAAAAAAAAAAAAATTGAGGTCTTAGAATTTAAGGATTGGAATGGAAGACTTTTAAGAGGTCATTTAGACCAGCTCCCCAAAGAATGCAGAAAGATGCCTTCTTCACAATTTTTTGTTGTCACAATCTGTTGTTATGTGTAGTTTTGGTTGATATACTTCAAGAAAATCCAAACTCACACAAATATGTAGTTATAAAAATATAAGTATTTTAATCATCTTTTCAGACAATTGTTGGTGTTTTCTTCGATACTACAACGGATCATGACAAATGATTAGTTGAAATGTAGAGTTTGAAACTATATCAGTGGAATTTTCATACTCTGTTACATTAAAATTAATTGGTCTGTCTTGCACTTTGAATGACACTTTTACTCAAGCATGATTTTGTAACATCACGCATAGGTCAACTGGAAAATTTTGGTTCACTAGTAATAAGAGATCCTTCAAATGTAGACATATTTGTTATATAATTTAAAAATCACATTGACCCAGGGCCAGAAGACTTCACTGGAGAATTCTATCAAACATTTAAAGAAAAATTAACATCAATCCTTCTCAAACTCTTCAAAAAAAGGAAGAGGAGAGAACACTTCTGAAACTAAGTTTATGAGGCCAGCATTACCATGATAACAAGATCTGACAAAGATGATACTACAATAAAAGGAAACTACAGATCAATATCTATGATGAATATTGATGCAAAAATCCTCAACAAAATACTAGCAAAGCATATTCAACACACATTCAAAAGATCATACACTGTGACCAAATGCAATTTATTCCTGGAATGCAAGGACAGTAAAATCAATCACTGTAATACAACACATTAACAGAATGAAGGAGAAAACCACACAATCATCTCAATTGATGCAGAAAAATCATATGACAAAATTTAACAGCCTTTCATCATAAAAACAATCAACAAATTAGGAAGAGAGGAAATTATCCCAACATAATAAAGGCCACGTAAAAATCCCATAGGTAATGTCATACTCAATGGTGAAAAACTGAAAGCTTTTTCTCTAAGATCAAGAACAAGGCAAGGATGTCCACTCTTGCCACTTCTATACAACACAGTACTAAATGTCCTTGCCAGAGCAATTAGACCAGAAAAAGAAGTAAAATCATCTAAATTAGAAAGGAAGAAGTAAATCATCTGTGTTTGCAGATAATATGACCTTAGGAAACCCTAAAGATTACACACACACGTAAAACTAATAAACAGATTCAGCAAAGTTGCAGGATACAAAATTAGCATACAAAAATCAGTTGTATTTCTATATATTTGTATACACTAATAAACAACTAAAAGGAAATTAAGAAAGCAACCCATTTACAATAGCATCAAAAAGAATTAAATATTTAGGAGTAAATTTAACCAAGGAGGTAAAAGACTTCTACACTAAAAACTAAAGACAAAATACTGAAATTTAAATTTAAGAAGAAATTTAAAAAGACACAAATAGGCGGAGCAAGATGGTGGAGGAGTAGGAGACCTGGATTTCGTCTCCTCTCAGGAATTCAGCTGGATAGGGATCAAACCATTCTGAACACCTACAAACTCAACAGGAGATCGAA
>NW_028044002.1:0-445 GCF_054177405.1 Leptonychotes weddellii
GGTGGTGGCCTGGACCACAGTGAGGAAGCTGCTGGTGCAGGTCGAGAGGCCCCGGGCCACCCTCTCGAGGTACGCAAACATTTTACAGCCTGTATCGTCCGGGAAGTTTCGCAAACCGGAAGTTTCTATTGTTTTTAGTGTTACCTTGGAAAAAAGTATTATGATATTTGTAAAAGCCAAGTGGATGAGAATTAGATGTATAGATTTCTTTTTAGTGTCCCCAAAGAAAATGCACGTGTAATTCATAAAAACAAAGACGTTCCCCACCATGCCAGGTCCAATTATAGAGAGGAATATTGTTCCTTTAATAATCATCAGAAACATCTCTTACTTCATGGGCAGGAAATCTTTGGATCTAGCAAACACCTCTTGAGGAAAGCAACAGTAATGATGATATGTATCTGGAAAGAATAATGCGTATCAGAGGGCTTTTCTGGTGTATCAG
>NW_028044003.1:0-445 GCF_054177405.1 Leptonychotes weddellii
TGAGATCACCACGTAGTAAAAAGGGTCTCAGGTAATATCAGGGTAACAGGTGGAACGAGAAAATTTCACTACGGTAAATATATGATACGGTGAATAGGTGGAGGAGGAAGGTAGGTTGGAGGCATCTAACGGGCCATGGAAGGATGGACACATCTGCTGCGCTGGATGGTGGGGGAAGGGGCATGTGAGTTTCTCTCGCCTGTGTTGTCCCCTCCCCCACCCTCAAGAACCTTTGGTGTCTGTACTAAGGCTCTGTGATGTGGGCCTGGAACTCTAGTCTAGAACATGTATTCTCAATGCCCAGCTGCCTGAGGCAGCAGTGCATTTCCAATGATGTGAATCATCTTTGTCTGAGAAGCCTTACTGCACCATGGCTGAACTCCAATTAAACTTGCTCGGTCTTCCCATCCTTGCCTTCCTCTGTGGGGTGGGGCTCCTTCTTTTG
>NW_028044004.1:0-445 GCF_054177405.1 Leptonychotes weddellii
TCCATCAAAGTTATTACTAACTCAGTGTTCAAAACATATTTTGCCCCTGTTTCCCTTCACCCTCAGGATCTTAGCACCATCTAAGTCCTATTGATCTCATATGGTTTACTGCACCAACTTCCTAACAACATGCTTCCTCTTCTACTGCTTTTTTCCATCATTCCTGTGTTACAAAGATTAGTCAGAATCTGTTTGTGCAAGTGTGAGCTGTCTTACTTCTAAAACTCTTTTTTGGCTCCCTATTTTTTTTAATAAGCTAGAACATCTTAAAGTAGTTTACATGGATACACACACTTTGTCCTCTAACCTTATAACATTATCTTCTTTTTTTTTATTCTTATGTTAATCCCCATACATTACATCATTAATTTTTTTTATTTTTTTATTTTTATTTATTTTTTTTATTCTTATGTTAATCCCCATACATTACATCATTAGTTTTAGA
>NW_028044005.1:0-445 GCF_054177405.1 Leptonychotes weddellii
GGAACACTACATCTAAAACTAATGATGTAGTGTATGGTGATTAACATAACAATAAAAAAATTAAAAAAAAAAAAGTCCATGTCTGGCTGTAGCTGAAGGGCCATGAGTTTGCAACTCCTGCCCAGGTTGCTCACTGTGGGGAAGGGAATTCTCAGCTCCTGAGCAATTTCTATGTGCCAGGGACTGTGCTGGGCCCTTTGCATGTGTCACAATGATAGTGATGCCCATTTCACAGCTGAGAATACTGAGGTGTTGAACAGGGACAGGCCTTGCCCAGAGTCACAGAGTTAGGAAGTGGGGAAGCCAGATTTCTGCCCTGATGGATCTTCACCTGAAGGACCTACTTTCCTGGGCCGTGCAATGGGAGGATGGATGGTGCAAACTGTAAAGCACTGCGCACACATTGGGTGTGATTTGACTCTAAGATTTGGGGGAGAAGGATTGA
>NW_028044006.1:0-445 GCF_054177405.1 Leptonychotes weddellii
GCTTAATGGACTGAGCCACTCAGGCACCCCTCAATTGATTCTTAAAAACTGACATCAGGTATTCTCAAACCATATGAAGAAACAAGTTGTTTGGAGAATGTTCATATTTATCATGCAAAGGATGTTATTCACAGTCATTAGAATTTTAAAGTTTTTTTCTGAATATAAAAATATTTTTATACACATTTATAAAGATCTCAGGGAAAATTTAGGTTGATATGAATATTGTATGAAATTATTATATGGGATTGAACAACTCAGTACATGCTCTTAGAGACATTTTAATGTTGAAGTTGCTTTTAAGAATTATTAACTAGTGAATAATTAAAATGTAGTCAGAATGGATTCAAGGCCAATTAGTTTGGTTGCAGATAAAAGGTCCTAAGAAATCCATGACTGCCAACAAGGGCAATTAATAGGATTTATTTGCATGCTAAAAAAAAAT
>NW_028044007.1:0-445 GCF_054177405.1 Leptonychotes weddellii
ATCAAAATCACATTTCAAATATACTTTAAATGAATTTACATATGTAGGTGTACTTATATATGTATATATAAGTATATAATAAGTGTATTTACATAAGTATTTTTTTAAAGATTTTATTTTTTTAAGTAATCTCAACACCCAATGTGGGGCTCGAACTCACAACCACAAGATCAAGAGTTGAATGCTCTACCAACTGAGCCAGTCAGGCATCCCATTTATATAAGTATTTATATACTTATTTATATAACTAATGTGTGAATACATTCTTGCTTTAAAAGCTTCAAGTGATTATATGCAATAAAGTATTATGTAAAAATCCCCCTTCCCAAATCAGCTTCACTTTTTCCTTTCAAAACTTTTTCTCTGGATTTAGTAGCATGGATCTTTTTTTTTTTTCAATTTTTTTTTATTCTTATGTTAATCCCCATACATTACATCATTAGTT
>NW_028044008.1:0-445 GCF_054177405.1 Leptonychotes weddellii
TTTTTTTTTTTTTTAAAGATTTTTTATTTATTTATTTGAGAGAGAGAATGAGAGAGAGAGAGCACATGAGAGGGGGGAGGGTCAGAGGGAGAAGCAGACCCCCTGCTGAGCAAGGAGCCTGATATGGGACTCGATCCCGGGACTCCAGGATCATGACCTGAGCCGAAGGCAGTTGCTTAACCAACTGAGCCACCCAGGCGCCCAACTTTACATATATTTTTAAAAGATTTTATTTGTTTATTTGATAGCAAGCGAGCAAGTGAGAAAGAGAGCACAAGCAGGGGGAGCAGCAGAGGGAGAGGGAGAAGCAGGTTCCCCACTGAGCAGGGAGCCCGACGTGGGGCTCAATCCAGGGACCCCGGGATCATGACCTGAGCCGAAGGCAGATACTCAACCGACTGAGCCACCCAGGTGCCCCAACTTTACATATGTTTTTTTTAATACA
>NW_028044009.1:0-444 GCF_054177405.1 Leptonychotes weddellii
GGTCCTGGCTCAGACCAAGGCTCCTGTATCCTCATGGGGAGGCATCCAACCAATATGGCAGTGAACAATTCTTCTGATTATTATTCTTTTTTTTTTTTAGTTTGTCTTTTTTTTATGTTAATCACCATACATTACATCATTAGTTTTTGATGTAGTGTTCCATGATTCATTATTTGCGTATAACACCCAGTGCTCCATGCAGAACGTGCCCTCTTTAATACCCATCACCAGGCTAACCCATCCTCCCACCCCCCTCCCCTCTAGAACCCTCAGTTTGTTTCTCAGAGTCCATGGTCTCTCATGGTTCTTCTCCCCCTCCGATTTCCCCCCCCTTCATTCTTCCCCTCCTGCTATCTTCTTTTTTTTTTTTTAACGTATAATGTATTATTTGTTTCAGAGGTACAGATCTGTGATTCAACAGTCTTGCACAATTCACAGCGCTCA
>NW_028044010.1:0-444 GCF_054177405.1 Leptonychotes weddellii
GGCTTCTGAGCCTTTCCCGGGTTGGAACATTCATTTTTTCAATGCCCTTTCTCCTTACAGTAGGCACATTGATCCCTTGCCAAGGGGGTTCTGGGTCTCCCCCCTTTCGGTGGTCTCCCCATCTTTGTGTTGTCCTTTTCTTTCAGGGCGGCGGTGAGGAGGCTTTTTCATCTTTTTGTCAGATTCCCGTTCGGCTGTGACCTCCCTGTTCATGTAGACCCTATTGGCAATCTCTATTAGTTGAGTGATGTTCATCCCGGCGAAATCCTCTAGTTTTTGAAGTTTTTTCTGTTGTCTGGGGCAGCCTGAGCCACGAAGGAGGTGTTTACCATCTGTTGGCTTTCCTGTGCCTCGGGGTCAAATGGAGTGTATATCCTGTAGGTTCACATAGTCTTTCGTAGTAGTCCCCGGGGGACTCCCCTGGTTGTTGAGTGACTGAAGATA
>NW_028044011.1:0-444 GCF_054177405.1 Leptonychotes weddellii
AATATTTGGGAGTTATCCAAGAAGGCACCCCCTAAATATTTGGGAGTTATCCGTATGCAACTAAAAGTTTTAAAAATGAGACTCTTACATACCACAACAACAAAGATCAAGGGAAATGGGATCTTAGGCATATGAGTGTAGCTGGACATTTTTACGAAGAGTTTATTACTTTGGGAAGGAAGAGGTAAGAAATATATATCTGTGGGGGCGCCTGGGTGGCTCAGTTGGTTAAGCGACTGCCTTCAGCTCAGGTCATGATCCTGGAGTCCCGGGATCGAGTCCCGCATCGGGCTCCCTGCTCGGCGGGGAGTCTGCTTCTCCCTCTGACCCTCCCCCCTCTCATGTGCTCTCTCTCATTCTCTCTCTCTCAAATAAATAAATAAAATCTTTAAAAAAAAAAAAAGAAAAAAAAGAAATATATATCTGTGTAGGTGGTGGCAGGGA
>NW_028044012.1:0-9451 GCF_054177405.1 Leptonychotes weddellii
AAAAAAAAAAAAAAGTGCTTTGCTTGTATTTACTTCTTAATCCTTATACAGTCCCACGAGGGAAAGGCCACGATTAGCCCCTTGTCAACAGCAGGGAAATTGAGGCCCAGAGAGATGAAACCATTTGCCCAAGGTTACACAGCTTCCGGGAAGGGGCAGAGGCGGGTTCTGGGTGGCGGCAGCCTGGCTCCAGAGCCTGCGGGTTACACCGCGGTGCTCTTCTGCCTTCGTAAGAGTTTATGGGGCAGATCTGAATTGTGCTGAACTGTCTGTAGCATCAACCCTCAGCCCTGGTCGTGTGTCAGAACCATCCGTGAAGGTCTACATGGCTCTCATAGGGCAGCTGGGGTCTGTCCAGCAGGGGCTAAGTGTGTGCTGTCGTTTCGAGCACCAGGATTCCACACATGCTCGTAAGAAGTTGGGAATGTTGCTTCGCTGTAAATGTCATCGCCATTTTACAGGTGGGAAGCTGGCACTCCGGTTATAAAACCTGCCCAAGGTCACGCAGCTTGGAGGGAGCAAAGCCAGGGCTCCAGCCTGGCAATCAGCCTCGGGGTCTGTGCTCTGCTTCCCTGGGCTCCCGAGGAGATGGGCACGGGCCCAGGTGAACCAGGCCTGCATCACAGGTGCATTGACCAAAGCACAGGAACAGAATGGAACCATGGGGTCAGGGCCAGACTGTGAGGCTGAGGCCCAGGTTCTCGGGCTGGAGTTTTCCATAATCTGTGCCTTCCTTCTTGGGATCAGGATTGACCCCAGCATGGGTGGGGGGCAGGTGGAGCCATGGGAGTGGGGCCTCTGATTTGTGGCAAGGAGATAGACTTTGGACTCAAAGTCCTGATGGCCAGGGTGTGAACCTGCCTGTGGGGTCAGTGGGTCCCCCTGGCCACGAGCCTCCCTGGGTTGAATTTTGTTTGGGGGGGGCATGGGAGGGTTCTTCTCATTGCCTCTTTAGAATGATTCTCTTTCATCTTTCTCCACTTTGATGAAAGGAGCAGAAGGCAAGGGGATGAAACATGGGTGTTGGGGTGAATTTCACCTTATGCTCCCAAACCCTCCTGCCCACAGAGTGATTTAGGGGCAAGTCATCGACCTTAGGTCCCACAGTCAAGCCAAGTTTCTCCTAAGTGAGCAGGGAGCAAATTTGCATTTTGTAGTCATTTCTGTGATGTAGTTGTCAAGGGGCAATTTGCGGTCCTCTCTGAGCTCCCATGACAAACCTCTCTACCTCCCGGCTTTGGTATTCTGTCGTTTCAGATCTAAGCTGCTGTGGCAGGGGCCATTGTGTTGTCCGACAGGACACTTGCATTGGGAGGGAGGCTGGGGAGAAAGGTGGAGGAGGGGAGAGCACAGTGCTCCCACTGCCCTGATTAACAAGCCCGGAGAGTCTCCAGACTTTGGGTTTTCTCTTTCCATCTGTGGCTCTTTCAAGTGGTTTTCCAAGTTGCCCCAGGCAGGCCCAGATGGGGGTCTGACCTTGTGTCCCCAGAGCCCCAGGCGCCCACTGCCAAGCTTAGGTTTTCAAACAAACCGAGAAAAGAACTTAACCTCAAAAATATGTCCCTTCCATTTGGAAGCCACAGCCAACAACAGCAAACTTGCACTCCTGTTTTTAAAGATAGCTTGTGAAAAATGCCACGCAAGACTGAATTTTAAGCTCACAGTCAGAGAGAGTCACAGATTTCTCTACTAGCCCAGATTTTCAAATGGCAAGAATGGCAGGAAAGTAGCAAACCACAGTGGCACCTTGACTTCAGTTGGAACCTTTGTTCCAGGGAGCCCGGAGTGTTTTGCACATGTGTGCAGCCCCAGGCATTCTCAGAGCTCCTTCTTGAGATGGGGCAGGAACAGTCCTTTGTGATAAGGAAAACTGAGGCACTGGAGGTTAAGTGGCTGGATTAAGACATGGTGGTATTTGCAGAATGAGGAAGGAAAATAGATTTCTTGACTTGAGGGCTGTGGTCTTATTGCTAGATGAGTTTTGGGGGTCAAGATGAGGAGAGTCCTTATTCCCCCAAACCCTTGAATTAACTGCCCTTGTTTCTTTCTTTCTTTTTCTATCTTGTTTTATTTGTAAGTGAAAACAGGCCCATCATGAGTTCGGGAAACGTGGCATGCCGATATCCCAGTCATTCCTCCCTCCTGGCAGTGGGGGTGCTCTTGGGTGTCACTCACTCATCGGGCAGCCCAGCAGCCCTTGTTGCAGTCCCAACTCTTGTCTCGTGCTGGGGAAATCTGTTCTCTTTTTGGCCACTGGGTGTTCTTAGGGTCAGGAATTAGGAATTAATTAGGAATGCCTTTGTCTGCAAGTAACCAACAGCACAATTTAGAGTGTCTTAAACAAAAAAAGACTTATTTTCCTCACATGGCAAGAAGGTGTACAGCAGTTGCCTGCTGATATTGTGTTAGTGGTGTGATGGTATCAGGGCCAGCATCTCTGATTTTCTTGGACTTTTCCTCATGGTTGCAAGATAGCTGCTACAGCTCCAGGTATCACATTCATTTTCAAGGTAGGAAAGAAGGGTAAGAAGAGTTGCACCATTTACGAATTCCACCCCCCCCTTTTTTAAAGATCCCACTTATTTATTTGAGAGGGGGAGGAGAGAGCTCACACCGGCAGTGGGGAGGGGCAGAGAGGAGAGGGAGAAGTAGACCCCCCTGCTGAGCAGGGAGCCTCATGTGGGGCTCGATCCCAGGACCTAGAGATCACAACCTGAGCTCAAGTCAGATGCTCAACCAACTGAGCCACCTAGGCACATGCCTTTTTATGAAGAAAAGAAAAACCTTCCCAGAGCCCCAAGCAGGCCTCCATGTATGTTTCCTAAGCCAGCACTGTGTCACGAGGCCATAGCTATTGCAAGGTGGGCAGGGAACGTGTGTAGTTTCTCCTGTCTCTGGGGAAGAGGAGGACTGGGAATAGCTGCTGGGTTAGGATCCAGCATTATCTGCCACAGAAGACTTGTAGGAGACGGGCATGAGAAAACTCAGGACTTCCTGACTGAAAAATTTCTCACCCAGTAAAAATTCGGTCATTTGTTCGTTCGTTCATTCGTAGACCTAGACATGTAATACATCCATTGCACAAGTGTAGAAACTGAGGCAGAAGGTTGAGATTCATGTGAGGAGCCTGCAATGGGCCTGGTGAGAGAGGGAAATAGATTTCAGTGCCAAGTCTGGCTCAGGTATGAGGGGTTCCTCACCTGTTTCTCTAAGTCCCAATTTTTGGTTCTTGATGGTGTCTGGAGGCATTGAGGAGGGTGGGGAAGCCGTTCTCTGGTCCCTAAGCAGGAGGGTGGCTCTAAAGGAGGGCCCGGGGGCCTACCTGGTGGAGGAGGCAATGTGGCCTGCCCCACCCCTGCCCCTGCCTGTCACTGCTCGGTCCCCCTTGGGCTTTGTCTCGTGTTCCTGGGAGGAGAATCTGCCCTTGCCTGGCTCACTGTGCCTCTCTGTGGTCCTGGCCTCTAGCTGCGGGCCGGCCAGCCCTTCTGACCTGCCCTTGCCTCTTCTAGGTCCCCCGCATCTACTGGGAGCTGTCCACCAAACGGGTCCTTCTGATGGAGTTTGTGGATGGCGGCCAGGTCAATGACAGAGACTACATGGAGAGGAACAAGATTGACGTCAACGAGGTGAGCTTGGGCGCTCACGGCTGCTGTGGCGGGACACGGGCTTGGTCGGGGCTCCTGACCGAGGGCAGGTGTGTCCCTGTGAGGTCTCACTGCCTTGAAACAGAGCCTGTTGTCTGAAGAATTACAGTATCTCTGAGCACAAAGCATCCTCCCAGGGCATCTGGTACAGCCCTCTGCCCTGTCTCCTAAAGCTGGGCCTGGCTGCACATAGTGGGGTGCAGGCCCATGCTGAGCCCCTTCTTGCAGCTCATGCTCCAACAAGTGACTACCATCTGTCCTCTTGTACCATCCGAGCCCCACAGAGCCGAGCGGCCCCAGAGAACAGTGCCGTGAAATCCGTGGGACTTAACTGCTTCTGGTCCTGTGGGGCCTGGGCACAGCCTCCTCCCTCCTCCCGCCCTCCCCTCTCCCTGCTGCTCCCCAGACCTCAAGGGGGTCAGGCCAGCAGGGGACAGCAGGAGCCAACTATTTCTACTTCACAGAGCTACAAGAAAAGGAAGGCTTCTGTCTCCTGCCTCCCACCCCATTGGTCTCAGGGAAAGAAAGCTGGCCAGTGGGGTTGAGGCCTGTACCCCATTTTCTTCTTCTCGGTTGCTGTAGGGTCCCACAGGTAATGATGGAGTTGTACTTTTTCAACGACACCCATCATCTTTATAGTCCCTCCTCTGAGCTAGGTAGGGGACTTCAGAGGGGGCCAGGCATTATTCCCTTCTTTAAGGAGCTCACCACCTAGTGTTGCTGTTAGATCCACAGCTAAATCCTTACAAGACCCTCTGGGCAGCGGGAGGGGTGTGAGCGAGACCCCAGGGAGCTACACAGAGGAGGTGCTTGCTTCTGCTGCAGGTCAGCTTTCCCGGCAGGATGAGCAGGGATTTGCTGGGTGTGTGTGTGTGTCAGGGTGGAGGAGTTGGGGGGCAGTGATGGCAAGGAAGGGGAAGGGAATGGTGAAGTTTGGCAGGATTTCCAGGGGAGTGTGGAAAAATAGGGTGGGGGCAGGTAGTGAAGATGTTGGGCAGGACCTCAAAAGTACTGGGGAGTCATGAAGGGTGTTGAGGAGTGCAGTGATGTGATCCATCGCTCTGGGTGGGTGAGAGGAAGCAGTGGAGACAGGTGAATGCTCTTTCCTTCCTCCCACCCCAGGCAACATATGAAGATGAGCCTGTGGTCCCAGTGGTGGGATGGCCCGGAGGAGGAAACTACCTCTTGGCTCAGCAGATGAGCCAGTGGAATGGTAGGAGAGGGTGCACCTTGGGAGCTCAGGCCTCCGAGTGCCTGTGTGGCCTCTGCTGATGGGGACAAAGACCTCCTTCTAAGAAGGTTGTGAGGGCCACACGAGTGCTGAGCACCGTGCCTGGCAGGTACTTCGTGCTCCAGTATGGTAGCAAGATTGTTGTTGTTTTCATTATCTTTGGGCTCTGTCCTTTCCTTCTTCCTCCTTTATCTCCTTGTGTTTATTGAATGCCCAACTTGGTGTACCAAGTGCTTTTTTCCATAATAAACCTGGGAGGCAGGTCTTAATGTCTTCATTCTTCTGATGAGGAATCAGAAATTCAGAGAGGGAAGGTAACTTGTCCAAGGTCACACAGCTCGTAGAGCTGGGATTGAAACCCAAGCCCCTCTGACGCCACTGTTTTTTAGTTTGTAAAAGGAGAGGTTGCGTCAGAGCGTAGGGCACTGCTGCTGGGAACATGGCTGGGAAGGGCTCAGCCACAGCTGGCCTTGGCCTCCTGGGAACTCAGGGAATGATGCTCCCGGAACCGTTGGGGGCCTCAGGGTATGTGTGTGCAAGGTGGGGAGGCTGGACAGGCACCAGGCCCCCCCGCCCCCTGCTCTGCCATCACTGGAGTTGCCTGGTGGGCTTTTCTGGAAGAGGTCTCCCTTTGGGGGTTGGGAAAGGATAAGAGAAGGACTGTTTTAATTCAGCCCTCCACTTTCCGGATGGCAGGGCACTCTGAGGGAGAGCAGTGGATGTCTTTCCCGAGGTCACTGGGCCAGTAGCACAACTTGGGGCTTCGGACTCTGCTCCAGTCACTGTTGCCTTCTAGGGTAGGCCTGGGAAGGTGTTGGGGTCGATCTCCTGCGCAGGAGGGAGGGAGAGACCTGCTTGCCCATCTCCTCCACTGGTGGTTGGGGTGGGGTGTGTCCCTAGACATCTAGCCAGGGATCCTCTGCCCACCGGGACCCTTGGGTGCAAAATCTTTGGCTCCAGTGAGCAGGGGGAGAGAGAGGAAGGGAGATCATCTCCAGCTTTTCCTGAACAGCCTTAACGTGGATCAGGAAAGATGCCACAGGCCTCATACCTCCCCCTCCCCCACCAGGTTACCAGCATTTACTTACTGCCACTGCCATGGGATTTTCATTTCAGCAGCGCCCCCAAATCCATTAATCTCTTTGGATACAGTGAGTCCAGGGCTGCAATGGTGTTTTATCAGAGGCAGCTTTGATTTTTCAAAGACAAGTGCAAACAAAGATGTGCTCTGCTGTAGTTGCCCGCTCTCAAGGCTGAGCGAGGTGCCTGGGAGGAGGGGCAGTGGGGCTGGAGGGAGGGGGCCTGCGGGGGCTGCCCTCCAAGAGCCCGGGTTCATCTGCTCCTGCCTCCCGCCCTCTTTAAACGTCCTTGCAGATAAGGCCAGCGTTCCGGGCAGAGCAGACCCTTGGTGGACACCCTGTGAATTAATGGAGAATAAATCAGCCAGCCTCACGCCCTGGGTTAGCTTCTGGGAGGCAGGGCTGGGGCAGAGTGTTGGTTTTTTGTTTTCTGTGGACATGCAGGGTGGGGCAGGCCGATATCAGAGTGATTTGGGGAAAACAATAACAGAAATAATAATAATTATAAGCAACTAATCTGTGCCAGACACATGGCACATGTAATCTTTACTCCTTACAGCTGGCCTGCCAAGGGCTAGATGAGAGACCATAACCCCATGATTGGATGAGAAAGCTAAAGCTCAGAGAGGTTGAACAACTTGCCCAACCTCACACAGCTAGCGGGGGCAGAGCCAAGCATTTGAACACAGGTCTGTCGGATGCTCTTACTCCTCCACCTTCTCCATCCCCTCCCAGGGATCAGATTCTGGCTGCATTGGAACCAGCCCCCACCTCCCCCCCAGAGTGACGGCCACATCAGTAACTCCTTGAAGAAGGGAGTGCAGTGCTGACTAAGAAGCTCTGCCCCCCACATGGGCCCTCACTGAATGCAGGCCTTCTCCCTTGAACTCATGTCAAGCATGTTTTTTTTTTTTCCATTTCATGCAAACACTGTTCCCCTTTTAGAGAGATGAGTAGACAAGCGGTGTGTGAGCCATACGGAGCACAGTGCCTGGGGTATGGGTGGCGCTCCAGATTGGTGGTTAGTTGATTATTGTTGTTTTCATGATTATTACCATCACTGGACCCTGTCCTTTCCTCCTTTACCTCCTTATATGGTTAGCGTTTACCAACTGCCCAACTGTGTGCCAGACGCTTTCTATACTGTAAGCTTAGGAGGGAGGGCTTAGTGCCTCTATTTGCAGGTGAGGAATTGGAGACCTAGAGAGGGGAGCTCCCAGATCCTGATGGTACATGTCCACCATTTTTATATGGATCTGCTATGTAATCTCTAGCCAGATAAAGATGCGAATCATTTCTAGCCCTCTGGCAGGCTTCCTCACCCACCCCCAGAGTTGCCTTTCTGACTGTCGCCAGAGATCACTTCCGCTCACTACTGAACTTCATATAAGCAGAATCCCACGGTGTAGTCTTTTGGGTCTGGCATCTGTCATCAGTCACCTGCGGGTCTTTTTCTGGAAGCTCTGTTCTCTTCCATTGGTCTATTGGTCCATCCTTCTAATAGTACCACACTGTCTTGATTATATAATTCCTCAGTCCCCCCCCGGCCCTGGCTTCTGGGGTTTGTATGACCTGGGAGGCTCTTTGGTACTCTGGGATGTTGTCATTTTTTTTTTTTTTTTTTTTTTTTTTTTGGGATGTTGTCATTAAATACTGCTGCAGAGACCTCAGGCTGGGCAGTGGGCGGGTGTGGCCCATGTGCCCTACTGTGCTGTCGCTGACCATTGGTTGGGAGAAGACAGGGGACAGGCCTGACTTTACAGAAACTAATCCGTATGTCTCTTACCAAGCAGCATCAGAGTTGCAGGCCTCACGGAACACTAGTGGGGCATGAGGGTGTGGGGGTGGGTGGGTTGGGAGTGGGGAAGAGGGAGGTTCGGGAGACTCCATGTGACTGACAGTTTCTAACAGGCTTCTGAGGTTCTAAAGTCTCCTGAGGACGTGGGACTCAGCAAGTCGGTCCCTGGAGTGAAGAAGCCCTCCTTAGGACAGGCTGACTGTGAGTGTCCTTGGGGAGGGAAGTATGGGACAGCCAGAAGTGACAAGGGGCAAATACCGCATCCCAAATCCTGGGTGATAGGGTGTTTAGTGGCATCTTGGCTGCCACAGGCGGGTGACTCAGCTTGAAGTCGGGGCTCAGGAAGTGGCTGTAAAAGGAGTCGCTTTCTAGGTGGGTGAGGAGGGTTCCAGATCCCTAGGCATGTGAGGACCTGAAGACCAGTCTAAGTAGCCAGTACCCAAAGAGTCAGGGAGAGAAATGCCTGCATTTTAGCCCCTGTTCTGCCAGTGGCTCGCTGTGTGACCTTGCACAAATCACTCCGCCTCTCTGGGCCTCAGTTTTCTTATTGAAGGCATTGGATTAGCTGGACTCTCAGGGTACGTCCTGCTTGGATATTTTACACAACAGTGATTCTTGGCTTGCTGGGAGCTAAGACTTCAACCATCTATTTCAGAATCTCCAAGGGGAGCTTATTTAATAATGCAGATTTCTGCTGCACCCCAGACTGACTCATCAGAATCTGGAGTGGAAAGGGTTGCAAGAATCTGTGTTTTAACAGACTCTTCAGGTGGCTCAGACACTGACTGGAGTCCAGGAACCACTGCCACAAGGCCAGCCTTCAGGCACGGGGCAGCGCTAGCCCAAGTGTGCTCACTCATCCAGGGAGCCTGAGGCCTGCGGGGGGGGCCAGCAGCCTTGGGGGGCCCTCTTTTGTTTGAGTCTCTGCACCCAGAAGCTGCATATTACCAAGGGCGTGCCCTGGTGATCATATTTGCCAGTCACATTAAGAGCTGGTGACAGTGACTGTCAATGATTATATTAAAAGTAAAGGTCGAGCAGAAGCATGCTTTCCTAGGCTGGACGGAGCCTCCTCAAGCTGTAGGACGACTATTGATTGCAGACCTTTTATCGAAGGTTAATTGGATTTCAGTGAGTGTGTGTTTAAGACCCTGCCAATTGAATTTGTGTGAAATTAGCTAGAGAGAAAGGTGACCAAGTTGGGAGTTTGGGGGAGGTGGGGATGGGGACTGGGGTCTGGTAGGCAGACACCTGCTGTCTGTGAAGAGTGGGGGTAGGTGCAGAGATGGGGAGCTTGCGAGAGTTGCCTGGGGGCCAGCTAGGGGAAGAGGGCAGGGAGCTCCCAGGGGTCACTGGCTGGACTTTGATTCAGTCCTCTGTCTTCGGGATGACCCTCTTGGTATGTGGTGTGGCCTCCAGAGCCTATCTTTTTACCTCTCCAGAAAGTAGATCTCGCCTTGAGTCAGAGTGGGGGTGGTGGTGGGGTGGGGATCAAGGGTTCAGATTATACTTTGAAAGCCTTCCCGCGAATCCTCCTTTTTCAAGACCCCCAACTCTGGTTTTCAGTGGCGTCAGGGGCCTTCATTTGCTGAGCCTCTGTGGGCTTGGGGCAAACTTCAAGCTCCCCCCTTGCCAGCTTAGGGTCCCTTGTTGCCTTGCTGGCTAAGCCAGGTCTCAGTAGCTGTCTGTCCCGCGTTCC
>NW_028044013.1:0-444 GCF_054177405.1 Leptonychotes weddellii
ATCTAACAGCTAGGGTTAAGTGAGGTAGAACAAATTAGTGACCTGGAAGACCATTTAATAGATAAAAAAGGGAAAGAGGAGGCCAGGAAAAAACAACTCAGAATCCATGAAAATAGAATCAGAGAAATAAGTGACACCATGAAACATTCCAATGTCAGAATTATTGGAATCCAGGAGGGGGTGGAGAGAGAGAGAGGACTAGTATATCTGAGCAAATGGTAGCTGAGAACTTCCCTAATCTGGGCAATGAAACAAACATTCGTGTCCTAGAGGCAGAGAAGACCCCTCCCAAGATCAAGGAAAACGGGCCACCATCCCAGCATGTAATAGTAAAACTCGCAAATCTTAGAACCAAGGAAACCCTCTTAAGGGCAGTTAGGGGGAAGAGATTCCTTACGTACAGAGGGAGGAACATGAGAATAACGTCAGACCTATCCACAGAGA
>NW_028044014.1:0-444 GCF_054177405.1 Leptonychotes weddellii
AAAAAAAAAAAAGAAAAATTGATGAGGTGGACTTTATCAAAATTAAAAACTTCTCCTTGAAAGACATTGGTAAGACAATGAAAAGACAATGTAATATAGACAGAATAAAAAATTCATTTACTTTATTTTTTTTAATTAATTAATTTATTTATTTTATTCTTATGTTAATCCCCATACATTACATCATTAGTTCTAGATGAAGTGTTCCACGATTCACTGTTTGTGCATAACACCCAGTGCTCCATGCAGAACGTGCCCTCCTCAATACCCACCACCAGGCCAACCCATCCTCCCACCCCCCTCCCCTCTAGAACCCTCAGTTTGTTTTTCAGAGTCCATCGTCTCTCATGGTTCGTCCACCCCTCTGATTTCCCCCGCTTCATTCTTCCCCTCCCGCTACCTTCTTCTTTTTTTTTTCTTAACATATATTGCATTGTTTCAGAG
>NW_028044015.1:0-444 GCF_054177405.1 Leptonychotes weddellii
AGAAATACATACGTACATTTGTCAAAGATCAAGTATGAGAATGGTCATGACAGCAAAATTCCTAAATAGCCCCCAAAGAACACAGTTCTAACATCAATCAAAAGAAGAATCTGTAGGGCACCTGGGTGGCTCAGTTGTTAAGCATCTGTCTTCCGCTCAGGTCATGGTCCTAGGGTCCTGGGATTGAGCCCCACATCAGCTCCCTGCTCCGCAGGAAGTCTGCTTCTCCCTCTCTCACTCCCCCTGCTTGTGTTCCTGCTCTCCCTATGTCTCTATCTGTCATATAAATAAAATCTTAAAAAAAAAGAAGAGGGGCGCCTGGGTGGCTTAGCCTGTTAAGCGTCTGCCTTCGGCTCAAGTCATGATCCCAGGGTCCTGGGATCGAGCCCCACATGGGGCTCCCTGCTCGGAGGGAAGCCTGCTTCTCCCTCTCCCACTCCCACT
>NW_028044016.1:0-444 GCF_054177405.1 Leptonychotes weddellii
TATAAGAGGATGCATTCTAGAACACTTGCTTTGCCAGTGCAGTAGCTGAGAGTCCAGGCTTTGGGCTTTGGGCACGAGACTTGGCTTCTCTGAGGCTCAGGACGCTGTAGGATCTGGTTTCCTGTAAGATGTGACAGGACTCCTATCCTCACAGACTTGTAGTGAGGATCCAGTGAGATGATATAGGAAGTGTCTGGCATGGAGTCTCATTCCTGGTACAAAAGCTTAGTTAAGTGGCATCTTGTATTCAGGGGCTCTCTTCTCCTCCCCTGTCTCAACCGTAACACGACTGGTCAAATCCGCACGGACAGAACAGATTTATCGGGCCAGGCCACATGTGTGGCTTCCACACTATGCTCGATGGCGTGCCCTGGGCATGAGCTCCCTGCCCACCCCCCAGGAGCTCAGAGTCTGGTGGGAGATACATACATACACACACACACA
>NW_028044017.1:0-444 GCF_054177405.1 Leptonychotes weddellii
TATAAGAGGATGCATTCTAGAACACTTGCTTTGCCAGTGCAGTAGCTGAGAGTCCAGGCTTTGGGCTTTGGGCACGAGACTTGGCTTCTCTGAGGCTCAGGACGCTGTAGGATCTGGTTTCCTGTAAGATGTGACAGGACTCCTATCCTCACAGACTTGTAGTGAGGATCCAGTGAGATGATATAGGAAGTGTCTGGCGCGGAGTCTCATTCCTGGTACAAAAGCTTAGTTAAGTGGCATCTTGTATTCAGGGGCTCTCTTCTCCTCCCCTGTCTCAACTGTAACACGACTGGTCAAATCCGCACGGACAGAACAGATTTATCGGGCCAGGCCACATGTGTGGCTTCCACACTATGCTCGATGGCGTGCCCTGGGCATGAGCTCCCTGCCCACCCCCCAGGAGCTCAGAGTCTGGTGGGAGATACATACATACACACACACACA
>NW_028044018.1:0-444 GCF_054177405.1 Leptonychotes weddellii
ACCTAGGCGTCCCTAATTAAGCAATTATTTTACTTGCCACAAGGAAGAAACTAGAAATGAATACAGAGAAAGCAAAAATTGTTGCTGTTATTAAACCCCATTTCCGATAGAGTTCCCTGCCAAATACTTGAGACCAGTCTTGTTCTCTTTTTGTTAAAAAAAGGGAAATGAAGGTTTGATCAGTTGTTTATTGCTATGATAGTATTGCATAACAAACAGTGGCACACATTTATTTAACACACATCTCTCTCTCTCACGAATCTCAGACTAGTGGCTCTTTCCATAGTGGTCAGCAGAGGCACCCAAAATCAAGCCAAACCCTGTAAGTACATTTAAAACTTCTGTTTGCATCATCTCTGTTAACATTCTATTGGCCAGGGGTGCCCGGGTGGCTCAGTGAGTTAAGTGTCTGCCTTCGGCTCAGGTCATGATCCCAGGGTCCTG
>NW_028044019.1:0-444 GCF_054177405.1 Leptonychotes weddellii
AAAACCAGGGCCAGGGTGAGTGGCCAGAGGAAAGTCTGGGAGAGGGGACACGGAGGCTGTAACAGCACTTAGCTGTTCAGAGAAATAGAACAAGGGAGGGGGTGCCGCTCTCACACGTTTGGAGGGCTCACGAGGGAAGCAGCGCAGGGATCCACTGCAGGGCTCACACACAGGAGCGGCCCAGGGATCCACTGCAGGGTTCACACACAGGAGCAGCCCAGGGATCCACTGCAGGGCTCACATACAGGAGCAGTCCAGGGATCTACTGGAGGGCTCACATACAGGAGCAGCCCAGGGATCTACTGGAGGGCTCACACACAGGAGCGGCCCAGGGATCCACTGCAGGGCTCACATACAGGAGCGGCCCAGGGATCCACTGCAGGGCTCACACACAGGAGCGGCCCAGGGATCCACTGCAGGGCTCACATACAGGAGCAGTCCAGG
>NW_028044020.1:0-444 GCF_054177405.1 Leptonychotes weddellii
AATACCTGCAAAGTCCTTTTTACCGTGTAAGGGAAAATATTCACAGGTTCCAAGGGTAGAATACAGACATCTTTCGGTGGCCATTATTCCGTGTACCACAGGGAAAGGTAAAAATAAAGACTAAACAAGTTAGGAAGAGTGATGATAATAAATATGACACCCAATGAAGAATGAAATAAACAATTGTATGTGCTTGAGGTGCTAAAATAGAGGAAACAGGAAAAAGGGGAGGGGGACAGGGAGTTGTCAGTTGTGTCAAATAATGCTGAGAAGTCAATTAAGATAAGGATAGAGGAAACCATCATTGGATCTGGCAAAATGAAAACATTTGGTGAACTTAATAAAGGCAGTCTTAGTGTAGTGGTAGCAAAGAATGCAGGATTAAAGTGGATTGAGGAGAGAATGCGAGATGAGGAAATGATGGGAAAACACAATGTCACTTCT
>NW_028044021.1:0-444 GCF_054177405.1 Leptonychotes weddellii
CTGCCAACAAACATATGTGAGCTTGGAAGTGGATCCTGCCCCAATTGGGCCTTTCATGAGATCACAGCCCTAGCTAATACCTTGATGCGCCTTGTGAGAGAACTTGAGCCAGAGGCATCTAGATAAACCAATCTTGGATTTCTGATTCACAGAAGCCAAAATAATAAAAAGTTTGTTGTTTTAAGATTCTAAATTTAGGGGTAATTTTGTAATGCAAAAATAAATGCTAACACAATTATTCTTTTCAATTTTGGGGGGAATTCTTTCCCATTTGTCCTTTCATGAGAACACGGTTTTGTCTTATTCCAAAAATTTTTAGAGGGTTTTAATTGGCCTCACATCATATTCCTAAACCGTTTTGGGGCCAGTTGATCACTCATATGAGCTTTTCTGATACAAGAACATTATATTCCACTTAAATTACACAAGACATTTATGTGCCTC
>NW_028044022.1:0-444 GCF_054177405.1 Leptonychotes weddellii
CCAGGAAGCAGTGAGGGAAGGTTCCAGGGTGGCAGCTGTGGGACAGGTGGAGGAGGTAGCTGGAGGGCACGGGAAGGCTAAGTACCAGCCAGAGCACTGGAG
The DNA here is from genome assembly GCF_054177405.1 of Leptonychotes weddellii. Taxonomy (NCBI): domain Eukaryota; kingdom Metazoa; phylum Chordata; class Mammalia; order Carnivora; family Phocidae; genus Leptonychotes; species Leptonychotes weddellii. The sequence goes on from NW_028044022.1 coordinate 103, forward strand.
GGGACCAGAGGAGTGCTAATGGCAGGTAGCACAGAAGGAGGAGAAGAACGGAAACGTTCTGGGGGTCAGGGACGGAAACGATCATAATCAGAGTACATGAGGAAGCTCGGCAGTGAACAATATTTACACAGTCACAATTCTGTAAACACTATCAGTTATCTTGAAAGAGTGACATAACTAAACCCCAAGAATGGACTGGGTTGTTAAAGAACTAACTCCTTGTCTGTGGTATTATGAAGTCGGTAGACAGTGTCTAAAATGGATAAATCAAGAGCTAGAAGCTCAAGATAGGTGCAGATAAGCACCAGAAGATTCAGCTAGAAGTAACCAGCCCCGGTGAGC
>NW_028044023.1:0-9451 GCF_054177405.1 Leptonychotes weddellii
GGGTGATAGACATTGGGGAAGGTATGTGCTATGGTGAGCGCTGTGAATTGTGCAAGACTGTTGAATCTCAGATCCGTACCTCTGAAACAAATAATGCAATATATGTTAAGAAAAAAAAAAAGAAGAAGATAGCAGGAGGGGAAGAATGAAGTGGGGCAGATCGGAGCGGGAGACAAACCATGACAGATGATGGACTCTGAAAAACAAACTGAGGGTTCTAGAGGGGAGGGGGGTGGGAGGATGGGTTAGCCTGGTGATGGGTATTGAGGAGGGCACGTTCTGCATGGAGCACTGGGTGTTATGCACAAACAATGAATCATGGAACACTACATCAAAAACTGATGATGTAATTTATGGTAATTAACATAACAATACAAAATTTTAAAAAAGAAATACATTAGGAAATGCTATAGACTGAATGCTCGTGTGCCCCCTCCAAATTTATATTTTGAAATCTAATCCCCAATGTAATGGTATTTAGAGGTGGGGCTTTGGAGAGGTGATTGGGTCACGAGGGGAGAGCCCTCATGAAGGGATTAGTGCCCTTATATAAGAGTCCCCGAGTCATGTGAGGCCCTCAACAGACATGGAATCTGCTGGTTCTTGATTTTGGACCTCCAGACTCTGGAACTGTAAGAAATAAATTTCTGTTGTTTAAAAGCCTAAAAAAAAAAAAAAGAAAAGAAAGTGACATCTGAGTGAAACCGTGAAGGACCAGAAGGTGTTAGCTGGCCATTCCAGTCTAAGATTCCCGAGTAGGAGAGTCCAGCTGTGGTAATAGGAGGAGGTCAGTGTGCCTGCAGAAGCATGGGCTAGAAATCCAGCACAAGATGAGGCCAGGAAAAGAAGTGGGGTCTAACCTGTCTAAGAGTCTATAGGCAGGAGAAGACTGTGCCCTCACCAGGAGTGGAGTGAGGACATGGAGCTGGATGTTTGACAGATGGGTAACATGAGCACACACTGCATAAAGACGACTCTGGTCATGTGTTGAGTAGAATCAGGGAAACTATTCACAAGCCCACTGTAATCATCTAACAGAGAGATTGTCCCTGGACCTTAGTTACAGTGAAAATGGTAAAAATTGGTCAGAATATATTTTGAGAAATTTTATAATGGGGTAATCACCTATGAGAGACAATGGTAGGAGTTAAATAGGACACTAAGGTTTGGGGACTGGGTAGGCCAATGGAGGCCATGACACATGCCGGTTTGGTGGGAAGATGGGCAGGTCGGACAGAAGCACAGGTGTGGAGTAGGCGGTTGGAGGTTCAAGAGTGGAGCTCAGGAGAGAGGTCTGAGCTATAGACAGAAGTGTGGGAGTCACTAGGTATAGAAAGCATTTACAGCATATAGTGGGTAGGAACACCAGGAGAAGGAGAGGTGTCCCATTACCTGGAAGTGCGGGGAGAATGGCAATCCTGGGGCACTTCAACGATGACAAGCAGAAAAAGAGATGTCAGAAAATGAGATAGAGTGACAAGTAAAAGAGGATACAAACATAATGACCAGTAAAGAAAACTGGTTCAAAAAAGAAAGGAAAAAAAAAAAGGAAAATGAGGTAAACAAAACTGAGAGCTGAAAATGGACCATGGGTATGTGAGAGGGAGGATCCCCATGACCTTGAGCAGATGGGGCAGTGACGTGACAGGGATGAAAGTCTGGTGGGAAAAGGTGAAAGGAAGAACACAAGCTGCAGAGGTGGAAACACGTGAGCAGTTTTGCAGAAAACATGAGCAGAAATATGGGAAGACAACTGACGGGCAAGACTGTCAAGGGAAGGCTTTACATTTTACTTAGGAAAAATAACTGCAGATCATCTGATGGCGGGGAAAACCTGAGGAGAATAAACCCTTCTGTGATCTTAAGAGCACAAGGATTATTTCACCAAACCCCTTTCCGGTACATCAGGATGTTTCTGGATCTGAAATGGGCATTTCACACGGAGAACTGCACATAAAGCTTTCATGGTTAAAAATAGGTCTACTTAAAAATCAGAATTGTAATAGGTATGAATATCTAACACATGTTTTTAGTGTAAAACCACTGTGAACCAAAGGGCCAAATGAAATAATCCCTGGATATATATATATGTGTGTGCATTCAAAGAAAGTATCTGAAATGTGATCTTACTGCCAATGAAAACAATTTGAATTTTAGAGGACTAAAAAAACATCAGCTCACTAGGTCAAAAATATAATATCCAAGTGTAATTCATTCCAGATATACAAAAGGTGACTATATAATCCGTGTATCTGTTAAAATAACTCCTATCAATGAACTGAGATATTGACATTATTCTGTCAGACACATAAAATTTGATGAAATTAACTTTCAATTATGATACAAATTCTCAGAAAATTAGACCTAAAGACAACTTAAGTTGATTTCAGAATGAGCAGTAAAATTAATTCCACATATAAATATTTTAGAGGTACTCCTCTTATATTAGACATACAAGATGGTACTTTATCATTGCCACCGTATAAAATGGTACTAGTGATCCTGGCTAATGTAACATTACATGAAAGACAAACAGGTAAATATATGGAAAGGTTAAAAATTTTTTTTGCAAGTGATATAAAATCTCATAGAAAATGCAACAGAATCAATTAAGAGAATGAGTGTTAACAGATTGGCTGAAAGGATTAACTTTGAAAAGTCAGGGATATCTCCCCACCTCATCGTTAGCAATTACTAAGGCAGAAAGGGGAAGAAATAAGACAGCAACAAATCAATATTTCATCTATAAAATAGCCTAACCAATCATGTGCAATGCCATCCATTTGTTTGAGTTCTGGTTTTTTAAATATGCATGCAGGTACATAAACATGACGATCATGAAAACAGATCCATGCATCTAGAAAAAGGGCATATGACAAATATGGCAATATAAAATCGATCAATGAGAAAATGAGGAGCTCTGTTATGAGTTGCAGGACAAGTGCCCTTGGTTTTGGCAGCCCACAGCATCCACCCTCTGAGAGCTTTCTGTGAGGGCCAGAGTCCACCCATCCACTGGCAGGGTGACCCAGAAGTGGCAGAGAGTCCAAATGTCTCTCCATGGGACATGATCCCAGGGTGGTGTTACGCCCCGGTTACACACCATGGTAGCTTGCTGGAAGACACATCTTCCACTGGGTCTCTTCCTTTTTTCACTTAACCACTCCCCCGCTGATTTTTCTTCCTAAGATATTATCTCATAAATCACTTGCATTGTCTGGATTTTTTTTTTAAGATTTTATTTATTTATTTGCCATAGAGACAGCAAGAGCAGGAACACAAGCAGGGGGAGTGGGAGAGGGAGAAGCAGGCTTCCCGCTGAGCAGGGAGCCCGATGTGGGGCTCGATCCCAGGACTCTGGGATCATGACCTGAGCTGAAGGCAGCCGCTTAATGACTGAGCCACTCAGGGGCCCATATTGTCTGGAATTCTTGTCTAAGAGTTGGTTTTGGGGAAACCAAACCTAGGTAGAGCTGTACTTCATTCTTCCAAGATGAAATTCAGTTGGATTAATATCCAAATATCAAAACTAAAATTTAATATAGAAAATTCATGGAAGAAAATCTAACCCCAGGGCAAGCAACACTTGTTAAATGAAACATCAAAAATACAACTTGTTGGACACCATAAACTAAGTTTGAGAGGGTAACTGGCCAGGAGAAAATATGTACAACATATAAAACTGAAAATTGATCCATACATGAAACTAAAAATTCTGAAAAAAATATATGAAAAAGGAATGTTTAGCAGAAAAATGGGCAGAGTGACCAGGCAGTGCAGAGAAAAAGGAAAAGAAAATGGCTAACAGAGGAAAAGAGGCACTCCTCCTCATGCATCAGAGAAACAGAAATTAGAAATAGCTAGATGCTCTCTGTATGAATATAATCTGAGTTTCAAAAACTAGAAATTCTGATAATACTGTTAGGAAGGGAGAATGTGGAAATGGTGACCTTCCAACACTGCTGACTTGACAAAACCATTATAATAATTCTGCTGAGAATTTACAGGACTAAGATTTGTATGACCTATGGCCCTTCAAAAAAATTCTGCCAATGTGGCGGTTTCTTACAAAACCAAATGTAGCTTAGGATCTTAGCTTGGGATCCAGCAATCATGCCCCTTACTGGGGCTGAGAAAAGGTCTATGCAAAAACCTGCACACAGATTTACAACAGTTTGATTCTTAATTACCAAAACCTGACAGCAATGAAGATTTTCTTCATCAGGGGTGTGGATAAAGACACGGTGGTGCAACCAGACAATTGAATACGCGTGTGAGAAAGGAATGAGCTGTGAAGCCATGAAATGATACTACAAAGTAAAAGCAGCCAATCTTCAAAGGCTACCTACTGCAGGATTCCAACTACAGGACATTCTGGGAAAAGCAGAACTAGGGACACAGTCAAAAGATGAGGGGTTGGGGGCAGGAGGGGTAAACAGGTAGCACAGAGGACTCTTATTTATGGCAGCATAACTACTCTGTACCATTTGGTCACGATGGATACACGTCATTATGAGTTGTCTACACCCACAGAATGCACAACATGGAGCGAGTCATAATGGATGCTGGTGATAATGATTTGTCAGTGTAGGTTCACCAGTTGTAAGAAATGTAGCATTCTGGTGGGGATGCGGACAGTCGGGGATAGTGTGGATAGTGTACGCGTGGGGGGCAGGGGCATGTGGGAAATCTGTACTTTCCTCTCAATTCTGCTGTGTACCTACAACTGCTCCCAATGTCTTTTTAAAAAGTCTATATGATCTTGAGTATAGCTTGCCCAGATACTAAGCTTCTATCTTAATAGCATGATCTTGTGAATATTAAACTATGTTTGACCTACAAATGGTGATTTCCATTGTACGTTCACTATTGTGCAGAGTTTTGATAGTGGGGAGTAGAATACCACAGTTGCCTATCATGGGAAGAAGGGTTAGGTCAAATGTGGTCGATAATAATCCTGTGTAGTGGCTAGAACCAACAGAATCAGTACACAAGTCCACATCACAGGTAGAGCTTTATAACTTAGTGTCAAATGATTCTGTAAAAGAAATCTCTAATAGCAGTTACATAAAGTAAGAACACATACAGCTCTGTGTTTAGCAAAGATAGGTAAATACATGCTTATCCAGGGACATACACTGACACACTTAAGTGTTGATTTGCCTGGTGAGGAAGATAATGGGCACAGAGATTAGGAACAAAGGAAGAAAACATTAAAAATGCATGCCTAGCAAGAAGTGGGGTTCGCATACACAGGCCAGTCATGAAAGTGTGCTGGGAACTGATGAGTATCATTAACTCAAGTCTCTAAATCTGTGGTTAAAACAAAGTGAGAAATGGTATTTCCTACTTATTAGGATTATTGTGAAAATTAACTTAGAAAATACATTTAAAGGGTTTAGCCCAGCTTAGCACATAGTGAATATTTAATACATGATATTATGCTGTCATAATTATCATCATTGTGATTATAGTTGCTGTTTTTTCGATCTTTAGTGGACATTTCCACCGGGCTGTTTTCCCCACAAGGTCCTCTAAAACCAAGCATCACAAAGAGCGATTGATAAAAAGCTGGGACTCACTTTTAGAAACAAAGTATGCAGTTTATCTTAATATTCTACTGGTTTCCCTGAAACTGACAGGGGACCTGGAACAGGTTCACTTTTTGAATGAAATGGCAAGACTGAATTTTCACTTGTGTTAAAACAAACAAAAACAAAACCTCTCCAGCCAGGTTCAGAAGCTGGAAACTAGGTGATAGGACACAATGTGATAGCCTACTGGATTTCACTCTCGAGTTTCTGAGACCAGGGAATGAAATGAGGAGTGAACAGCTTTATAAATTCAATCCATACACAAAGCTGATTTGCTGCAGGTTGATTTTCAGAAAAGCAAAACCTGCAGTCTTACCCCAGCCAGTCAAAACTAATATGATGAAGCAATGCTCTCTGATGGGATGCATGCTGGAAGAAATCCCATGTCACACAATGTGATGCTTCCCAGGCAGAAAGCTCAGTTCATCGTGCCAAACTATGGCTAGAGATCAGTAGCTCTCCTTGGGAAGTGGGCTGCCAGTTCTGCCTGCCTTCAGGAGGCTGTCTGAGGGAGGGAAGGAAATCACAGGGCTCAGTCCTTAACCCCTCCCACACTGCAGGCAGGAAGAAGCAACCTGACCTCTTCTGCCCCTCACAGCCTCACCCCCCCCCACCATGTGGAGGCCTGTCTTTGCTTTTCCTAGAGCTATTACCACATGTGTGTGCAGGGACGGCTCCTGGTGCCCACGGGCCCTTCTGGTAGCAGCCTTTCCAACGTTCGCCAAGGACTTTGGATGGACTTAATGCCTGCCCTAAATAGAAAACCAAGCACTGAGCAGGGTGAATATTTGTGTTTTATAAGCAATTTCAATGAAGTTACTAGTGAAAAAACTGCAATTGAAGATAAGGAGAAAAAGTAGTAATATTAAAGAAATGATGAACAAGAAGAAAACCAAGATCTACCATCTTTGGAGTGGCAATTCTAGGTGTAAACAGGCAGGATTTGAATTTAGAGACACAGTCGGAATCTTGACTTTACTCCTTACTTGTGAGTTGACCCTAAAGAATTCAGTTGACGCCTCGACATCTTAGTTTACTCAGCTGTAAAATTGGGTCCAATGTCGCTAAATAATTAAATGACATTACCTATGTAGACTGATTAATCTAACACCCAGTGCATGACAGGATCAATAAATAATATAATTATGAGCTAAGATTAATAAATTTTACTAATTATAATATACTGTATTATTTAATAAGTAGTAAAACAACTACAAATCCCATTACTACTTGTCAGATACTATAATTAGGCTATACTTTGTCCAAGGCATAGTTAACAATTCTGTCCCCAAATATTTTCTAGCTTTTTGGTCCAATAGTTGTCAAGGAGTATCTTTCAGTGGCTATGAAAATGCATTAAGATGCCATTAATATGGAATTTATTCTCAATACCACGACCCCCTTTTAGTCTTTTGCCTTCAGTTTTCAATATAGTGTATCACACATTAGGAGGTAAACAGACTAAGAAAGAAACATATTTACCCCGGTTCTCCCCTAAATCACTGTTGGTGGTGGTTTAGTCAAAACAGTCAACAGCTACTGATTTGTTGTACATGTAGCTCATGAATCCACCACACTATACAGCCCCCTTCCTATGGAGCCTCACATTCATGAGGACAGACTATGGCAAGTTAGTAATTACGGGAGCATAAAGAGATGTACAGAGAGCTCTGGAATCCCAAACCACAGGTCATGTGGGAAGACAGAGACCTTTCATAGCCCATGATGCCGGAGACTGTGGGCAGTGAAGACTTGTAGAGAGAAAAGGATGAAGAGAATTCTGGTCAGAGGAGAAAAAAAATGGACCCATGAATGTGAAAGCACCCAACAGACAAGGGCTTAGCACGCCTCCTCCTGCATCAAGTACCCACCAAAATGCACCCCCTTCTCTCACTGAGCAGAACGTATGTAGTACCAGGAGAGGTCGGAGCTGCAGTGGATAAGCTGATATAGCGACCCATTGTTTAGACATGTTTGTAAAGAAATACTGATTTTGAGGTTTCTTATGTCCACAGTCTCAGCTTTTTGGAGTCTCACATGGATTTTGTAGGTCCGGACAAGTCATCCATTCCGTGACTAAAAAAATGACCAACAGATGCAAGCATCCCAGCAGAAGCACAATAATGGGTAACCGGGAGCGTGGTTATGTACTGGGCAGTATGGAAGGAAGTGTGAAACAGAAATCTGTAAAAGGAGGTGTTATTCAAGAATGCATACATAATCAAGTATTAACAAGATAGAGGGGAAATGGAAATGATTTTTGGGGAAACATGGTGAAAACTGGTTTTGTGTATAAGGCAGAGGGATTGGTAAAATTAAAGATTAAAATGGAAAAGAACACTTGAGAGATTTATATAAGAATCTAAAAAATATTGTGTGTTTGCTATGCTACCAGGTCTATAAGAATTAAAAAAAGCTCCAGAGTGATGAGGGATATCAAATTTTCATTATTATTTGGGGAAATTTCAACTATTTGGGAGAATAAATGTGGTTATATACATCTCTTTAAATATTCTGTCCTCAGGTAAAACTTGATTCCCACCAAAACGTTTAATCAGTAATAACAATAAAACACATACATAGCAAATTTAACTGGGCTAGTTACTTGCATAATTAAAATGCAAAAGAACTAGTCACCTTCCAGCTGCAAGAGAAGGATCCATACATTATAAATGATGATCATTAGGTAGCAGGTATATCATTAATGGGCAAACTGCATCTTGATGAAAAACAAAAATAGTTTAGATTGTTAAACACATCTAGTATATATTTTATATACTATTTGTAACTCTACTCCACCACAATTTTGAAAATATTAAGCAAAAATGCTGTTCCCTGAATGTTTGTGTTCCCTCAAATTCATATGTTGAATTCGTAACCCCAGGTGATGGTGTTAGAAGGTAGGCCATTGGGAGTGAGGAGCTCATGAGTGGGGACCCCCATGAACGACATCACTGCTCTTAGGAAAAAGACCCACAGAGCTCCCTCACCCCTGCCGTCCTGAGGCACCGGGAAGAGGACACTCAACTCAACCATGCTGGCCTCCTGATCTCAGACTTTCAGCTCCAAAGGGTAAGAAATAAATCCCCATTTTTAATAAGCCACCCAGTCTGTGTTTAGTTACAGCAGCCTGAAGAGATGAACAGAAACGCCTTCTGTCAACTGTCATCAATTGGTCTGAGAGCAATTCAAGTTAATATACGTTCATTCATTTGACATATATGTGTTGGATACTGACTGTCTCAAATCATTCTAGGCACTGGAAATAGAGCAGTGAACCAAACAGATGAATGCCCCTATCTTCATGGCCCTTATGTTCTAGAGGGGAATTATTCAGTATTTTTATTTTATTTTATTATGTTAATCACCATACATCATTAGCTTTTGATGTAGTGTTCCATGATTCATTGTTTGCGTATAACACCCAGTACTCCATACAATACACGCACTCATTAATACCCATCACCAGGCTAACACAACCCCCCACCCCATCCCCTCTACAACCCTCAGTTTGTTTCTCAGAGTCCATAGTCTCTCATGGTTCGTCTCCCTCTCCGATTTCTCCTCTTCATTTTTCTCTTCCTACTATCTTCTCTTTTTTTTTTTAAACATATAATGTATTATTTGTTTCAGAGGTACAGATCTGTGATTCAACATTCTTGCACAATTCACAGCACTCACCATAGCACATACCCTCCCCAATGTCTATCACCCAGCCACCCCATCCCTCTCAACCCCCACCACTCCAGCAACCCTCAGTTTGTTTCCTGAGATTAAGAATTCCTCATATCAGTGAGAGCATATGATACATGTCTTTCTCTGATTGACTTATTTCGCTCAGCATAACACCCTCCAGT
>NW_028044024.1:0-444 GCF_054177405.1 Leptonychotes weddellii
GGGCTCAATCCCAGGACCCCAGGATCATGACCTGAGCTGAAGGCAGATGCTTAACTGACTGAGCCACCCAGGTGCCCTAAGCATCAAGCTTTTAATAGCCATTTTACCTAACGCAAACTATCCCAGATAAATATTTAACCAACTACTCTTAAGAGCCTTCAAAATGAATTATTTGGGCAAATCTCTATTGACAGGAAATACTTTTGTATAAAAACCAGAAACGGACTAGAAAAACAGTATTTTATAGCAAGAGCAACTCTACAAGTAGACAACCGTCTAAACTTCTGAGCCAGCTACTCAAGCCAGCAACCGTTCTCTTTGTTTAGCTCATTTGGACAGCCAGCAGATGAGGAATACAGGCCTACTAGTACTGCCTCCTGGCATCTATCAGAATACCTCCAACCCCTAATCATCTCAAGGAAAGGGTCAAAATGGAGACCCTTA
>NW_028044025.1:0-444 GCF_054177405.1 Leptonychotes weddellii
CTCAAGGTTCTATGATTTTATGCATCAAACCAGTTGTAAATTGGCTACAGTATTTGAGATGGTATAAAAAGATGGCTGAGGGCGCCTGGGTGGCTCAGTTGGTTAAGCGACTGCCTTCGGCTCAGGTCATGATCCTGGAGTCCCAGGATCGAGTCCCACATCGGGGTCCCTGCTCTGCAGGGAGCCTGCTTCTCCCTCTGACCCTCCCCCCTCTCATGTGCTCTCTCTCTCTCTCATTCTCCCTGTCTCAAATAAATAAATAAAAATCTTTAAAAAAAAATGGCTGAATTTAGCTGTTGAACTTAGTGCCCTCCTTTAAACCCCTTTATATGTGGTTTATATTCTGTCTCATGTGAAACTGAATTGTTGTTGGATCTAATCTCAAAGCCAGCCTTCAAGGTCTCTATGTTCATCTTATCAGTTTATAACTTTTTTGGAAAACTC
>NW_028044026.1:0-444 GCF_054177405.1 Leptonychotes weddellii
GAGCAGAGTGTGCCAAGTTCCAGGTCCTGAGCTTAGGGCTTTTCTTATCTCTCTGAATCCTTACAGCAAACCCAGTGAGTTCTGGTTTCCAGGGCTAGAAACTGCAGCTCAGAGATTTGAAGCCACATAGCAAGGGAGTGACTTGCACCCTTTGTCATCCGCCACATGTTGGGAGAGTCTTCCAGAACCGGAGGGGCTTCTGGGGGGAGGTGTGGGGTCCTGGGCTGGCTGGGAATGTCAAATCAAGGGCAGAACTTGGGAATCAGGCGCATCCCCGTTTCGGACCCACTCCCTGCCTCCTGGGCTGTGGGATTTTTCCATTCAAGCTTTTGTCTGGTTTAGAGTTTTGCTTTTTGAACTTAAGTACTGAATTAGTGTTTTCTAGATAATACCGCCCCCCCCCCCCCCCGCCGTGGTTGAAAAAGAAAAGAAATAAGCAATTCA
>NW_028044027.1:0-444 GCF_054177405.1 Leptonychotes weddellii
AAAATACCCTTTAAGTGTAAAGACACAAATTTTTTAAAAGGCCAGAAATATGAGAGACCACACTAACAACTTGACAAAAGAAGGCTGAGCCTGAGTGGCTATATTAATACCAGACTAAATAGATTTCAAAGCAAAAAACATTAGCAGCAATAAATAAAGTCATTTTATAATGATAGAAGGGTCAATTAAAAGAAGCATAACAAACCTAAATGTTTATGCATCTATTAATAGGTTCAAAATACATAAAGCAAAAATCGATAGAATTACACAGAAACAGGCAAATTCACAATTATAGTCTGAGATTTCAATAGGCAGAAAATCAGCAAGGATATAGTAGACTGGAACACCACCATTCTTCTCAAGTATCCATGGAACACTTACCAAAAGAGACTATATTTTGGGTCATAAAATAAATTGTAATAAAAGGAGTAAGTCAAAAGGACT
>NW_028044028.1:0-444 GCF_054177405.1 Leptonychotes weddellii
ACAAAGGGGAAAGATTCCGTCAAAAGCCAGCATTGAAGTTCTTTGTGAGCAGAGAAGGCCCTGGGCACTGTGGGAACCATAAAAGAATGGGAAGCCAGAGGCCCTGCCCCCTCGGGGGGCCTCAGGGCTGGCCTGCCCCGTGCATGCTCCTTCTTGACTTAGGGTCAGTCACTGAGCCGCCTCCTAAGCAAACAATGGCCGGAACCCTGGTGCAGGCATGGTTGGTGGCACTTAATCGCTCTGTTTCAGGTACCTTTCTTTGCCTTGCTCCCAGCAGATTGGAAATTCCTCAGGGGGCAGGGCCAAGATCCTGCCCCAAACCCTACCTCCCCAGCCCCCTGGGGCTTTGAGCAACCTGGCCACACAGACCTTGTGCTGGAAAGGCTATTTGCTTGGGTTCCTAGAGAGACAAACAGGGAAGCCCCTGGTGGCCCCAGAGGGAGG
>NW_028044029.1:0-444 GCF_054177405.1 Leptonychotes weddellii
TGTCCGTTATATGAAATTCCCGTTATATGAAACACCTAGAGTAGTCAAATTCATAGAGATGGAAAAGTAGAATAATAGTTACCACAGGCTGGGGGAGGGAATAATGGAGAGTTACTATTTAAGGGTATAGGATTTCAGGTTGGGATGATAAAAAAATTCCTTGAGAGGGATGGTCCTGATCGTTGCACAACAATTCCAGTGACTTAATGGTACTAAATTGTATACTTAAAAATGGTTAAGGTGATGGGGCGCCTGGGTGGCTCAGTTGGTTAAGCGACTGCCTTCGGCTCAGGTCATGATCCTGGAGTCCCAGGATCGAGTCCCGCATCGGGCTCCCTGCTCGGCAGGGAGTCTGCTTCTCCCTCTGACCCTCCTCCCTCTCATGCTCTCTGTCTCTCATTCTCTCTGTCTCAAAATAAATAAATAAAAATCTTTAAAAAAAAA
>NW_028044030.1:0-444 GCF_054177405.1 Leptonychotes weddellii
AAAAAAAAAAAAAAAGAAAGAGTTCTGGAACGAGGGAGTGGGGATGGTTGCGTTGTGAATGTGCTTCATGTTACTGAGCTGTACAGTGCAAAATGGTGAAGAAGGTGAACTTTATAGTGTATTTTATCACACTTAAAAGAAAGTAAAAAAAAAAAAAAAGTGAATGATGCCCACCACACGCTCTAGCCCTTTATCAACGTAGTTTTTCTATCCAGTGCTTGCCCCAGTGGACACCAGAATCACCAGGAGAGCTTGTGAAAACACGGCTGGCTGGGCCCCCACCCGGTTCCTCTCGAGTTTCTCATTCACATATCTGGGCTGGGGCTCAGTAATTTCTAATGAGTTCCCAGGTGGTACTGCTACCGCTGGTTCAGGAACCCTACTTTGAGAACCACGGCTCTGTGCTTTCCAATATGGCGGCCCCTGGTCACTGGTTATCGAGGC
>NW_028044031.1:0-444 GCF_054177405.1 Leptonychotes weddellii
AAGAATGATAAGAAAATGATTTTAACAATAGACAGTATTTCTTGAGTGTTTTGTATGTTTTAGGCAATACTTTAAGCCTTAATATGAATTAACTCAATACTTACAAGAAATCCACAAAGAAGTTTCTGTTTTATTCTAGTTTTATGGCATGCCATTTATAGCCTCATAGAAACCCCTCACATGCATTTATTGTCATTCAAATATTCTGTTTTTTAAATTTAATTTTATTATGTTATGTTAATCACTATACATTACATCATTAGTTTTTGATGTAGTGTTCCATGATTCATCGTTTGCATATAACACCCAGTGCTCCCTGCAGAACGTGCCCTCCTTAATACCCATCACCACGCTAACACATCCCCCCACCCCCTCCCCTCTAGAATCCTCAGTTTGTTTCTCAGAGTCCATAGTCTCTCATGGTTCATCTCCCCCTCCCATTTG
>NW_028044032.1:0-444 GCF_054177405.1 Leptonychotes weddellii
TTAGGCATAAAAATGTGTATTTCACATACTTAATCTGTGTTCCAGTATTTAAATTGAGTCAGGTTCCTATGTTCTTAAAAGTTGTTGGAACCATGAGAACTACTGAGATACAGTTTTACTGACCAGTGCTTGGCTTTAAAATTTGTGCTTAGTGTCGCATGGTCACAATCCAGGCAATGTGCTTATCAGTAATTTTTTTAAAAATGCTTTGTCACATGTGGAATCAGGCACCAGGCTTTATTCCCTGCAGATTTCTTCTAGCAAGTACCAGGCAGAACCTCGGGCTGTTTAATATGGAAATGATGTACAAATGCAGGCTGGATTTAGAAAGCACAAATCACATTCAATTTGGATTATTTTACTATTTTATATTACTTATTTAAATTTTTTTTTACTATTTTTGAAATTGTTACTACCTCATTTTTTTTTTCCTTTAAAAAAAAA
>NW_028044033.1:0-444 GCF_054177405.1 Leptonychotes weddellii
AAAAAAAAAAAATCGAAGCAGTGAGTTCAACGAGGACCATAAGGGATGGGGGAAATGTGGCTTACAGAGGGCAAATGTGATCCGGGTGGGATTTCAGATGACCCAGGAGTCTGGCAGTTTACCTTAGGGCCCTCCTCTTGTGCAACTGCTGCTTTTCCACACTTTGTCCGTTTAAAGAAGTCTTGAGCTGGTGCAAGTGATACACTCTAAGGGCGAGACAGTATCTGAGAGTAGCTCTAGCCAAACTACTTGTGTTTAAAACTTGACTTCTTTTTTTCTTGCCTGGGTTGACTAATCAAGTAAATACAGACAAAGCTCTGGGTGTACTATTAGCATACAGTGAGCACCCTGTGTGCATAGGCTCTAACGGTCATTAATGCCTTTGTAGATCAGGTTAGAATTACAAAAAGTTAGAACTCATCAGGACCTCGAAAATAATGGCCA
>NW_028044034.1:0-9451 GCF_054177405.1 Leptonychotes weddellii
CATCATCATCACCACCACCACCATCACCACCACCATCATCACCATCACCATCATCATCATCGTCACCACCACCACCATCACCATGATCATCATCATCACCACCACCACCATCACCACCACCACCACCACCACCATCATCACCATCACCATCATCATCACCATCACCATCATCATCACCACCACCACCACCATCATCATTTAGTAAAACCAAGTAGGCAAAGCTAGGAATAGGTAAGTTCAGTTTCCACTACATTGTGACTTCTTTCTATCCCCTCTGTTCTCACTATGTTGGAAAGAGTTGAGGCAGTCTTTCTTTCACCTTGCATTTCAGTGCTGCCTTCCAGGTGTGCCTGTCTCAAGAGGAATCACCTTGCATTGGCCCCTCTGAATAACTGACCCCAAGTCATTCAAGTTTTGGGCACATTTCTAGTCACTGCTGACATTCCTTTGAATCTCTGACCAAGATTTGGTTTCCGTTAGAGAACTCGTTTCTCCAATCCCAGTCATGATTGGCTGCAAATTGACATAACACCCATGGATATAGGTCTTGCTAAATCCATTCTCTGAAGTCCTATGTGTAGGAATTGTCAGAGGCTCCAGGACCTGTCAGTTCTGAACAAGGAATGATTTGATGAAAGCCCCCACTGCTGCTTTCAATGGTGTTTGTATTTTCTGTGCACCTTCCTCTGGATGGCGACCCATTTGTAATGCTATCCCAATCTTTACTTTCTACAGGCTGAATGCCTTTTTTTTTTTTTTAACTTGACAATCTAGTGTGATAATTGGATGGAGTTGGTAGAAGCTGTGACTCACTGGGTTCTTCTTTTTCCATTGCTGTACTTGACTCAAGTTTTGAATTAAGGAATGGGGTACTTCTGTGTTCTCTATCTGCCTCATTATAGACCTGCAAGACCTAAAGTTGTGTAAAGATTTAGTTCCCCTACGTGAGTTATATTCCTCAGAATGAAGAGTCACTCTGTTCTTGAGTTGGTGAACAGCTTTGATTAAAGTAGACCATAACCTTATTGGCTCTAGTCTTTGGATTGTATTTCTCACTGTAATATTAATTCCAGCACTGTTTTTTCCAACCATGTACTTCTCTAAATGGTTCTTCCTCCTTTTGCCTGAATTCACTACTTCCTGCTTGGTTTGCCTGACAATAAACAAGTCCTAAACCTGTTGCTCTACATGCTAAGTTGCACTCAACTAAGTTGCACTCAACTTAGGCCTTGCTTATTGTTCCACCCTCAATTCCATTTCTAATCTTCCTAAGATTGGGAAGGATTCTTCTGCTGAATTTTGCTGTTTTGGACCATCTTTAAATCTAGCCCTTGGAATGTTGTAAATATTACTGTTGAAACTTGCCATGGTTTGATATCTTGTTTGCCTAGCCACAGGGCTCTTTGATCTTTGACGCTTATCTTTGGTACCATCATCTCTGTTGGTATCTGACAGTTGAAAGTCCATATCTTGACCAGGATTTCTAATCCAGTTATTTGCATGATTTATGCTGATTTCCAGGAGAAACCAACATTCTTCATTGGATTTGTTCCACTCACAGATCTCAAAGTTTTTAACAATAAAATTGCCAATTGAACTTTCTTTAGGGATCCCTCAGTCTCTGCTGCATGCTCCACTTTTCCTATTTCTCCAGTCAGGTGTGTCTCTTGACTCATCTAATAGCTATTGTAGTGCCTCTGATTATTTCTCCAATGGTGCTTGGAACCTTAATGGCCTCCCTCTGACATCTCAACACCAAGTTCATGAATAAGCTGGTAAGAGGCTTCTTCTCTGTGGAGTTGCTCTTGCTGTCATCTTGGTTCATTTTCACAATGATATGGTCTTTATAGTAGCCAGAATAACGCCCCCTCCCCCAAATGTCCACCGTTTAATGCCCAGAACCTGTGAATATGTTACCTTATGTGGCCCAAAGGACTTTGCAGATGTAATGAAGTTAAAGATTTTTAAATGGGGAGGAAGATTATCCTGGCTTATCCATCTGGATCCACTTCACTCAATAAGGAGGGACATAGGAGGGTCAGAGATGTGACAATGGAAGCAGAGGTCGGAGTGGCATGATTGCTGGCTTAATCTGAACTAGATATGGATGGATTGATACAGACATGTCCTGGCTTTCATACTTTCTTTCCACATGTTAGTAGAATAATTCAGCCTTTAGTTAGTGCTCTTTTTGAGAGCTATCCAAATGAAGCAATAGGAGAGATCTGAGTTATTCAAATTATGTTGTGTTTGAAGGCCAGGTACTGCTGGTTCTCTCCCACCTCTGCTGCACAGTCAAGGACATTCTTCAGGGTTTTTTGTCAAATTCTTGCCTTACCAGGAACTGGTGATTCTCCTCCTTGGGGGATATGGTAGTGCAGGGGGATGGTAGGGGTGGAGAACAGCGATGCCCTCTTCTTCTGCCTGAAAGGTAGACACTGGGGAGGGAGGCAGGGAGGCAGGAGGAGATGCTATCACTTCATGAGGTTGTTTCTCCCTCCTGATTCATCTAAGTCTCTAGTGAGTAGAGGAGCCAGTAGTCTGACTAGAGCTTCGGATGGTCCAGCTGCAGGGAAAAGGGGAGAGACAAGCTCCAAGCCTGTCTTTAGTTTGGTCAGTTCAGCCTCACCTACCAGCCAAGATGCCATTCCATGGGAAGAATTCACTCTACCGCTATTGAATAGTGCACGTTTTCTTGAAGCAGAAATTGGCAGTGATGAGAGAAAAACTCTCTAAGGGCCTGATATACAAGGGATGCCAGTTTAGATTTCTTTCCAATTCAGCATGACTGTACATAAACTTTGTTCCAACCAAAGGCCTGCTTTATGGCCCAACCACCCATGGATTTTACACCTGCTTTGTGAATGAGTAGCCTAAAGGAAAACCATGTTGTCCTGAGATATCGATCAATACTTCTACTCCCTGCATTCCTTTGCGATAAGACTTGTGATTCTTCCCTATTTGCTAATCTATAATCTTTTGAGCTTTCACAAGATGTAAAAAAAGTATATAACCCTGTAAAAACTATCCATTCTCCAGAGCACTTCCTTCCCTGTGAAGACCATGTTTCCAGGGCAGCTGCCCTAACTTGGGCTCTAATGAAACTTTTCTTTTCTCTTTAAAATTTTTAAAAAGTTTTGTTCATTTTGCATGGACATTTCTTGGCGTAGTGGGCAGGATATCAGAGCAGCTAGCCTGAGAAACATCTGGGGTTCCTCCAGGCTTGATGCTTGGTATCAGCAGGGGCCCTTTGTACTCTTCCAGCTTCTTAGCACCTCACAGTTGTATCTGGTGAGTTCTGCTGATATCCAGACACCCTCAACTTAACAGTCCTCACTTTTATTCAAGCTGTTAAGGCTCACCGGTAATGTTCTCCAAGTGGGAATAATCTAGAGAGGTTGGTGTTATGAGTAGGTTGTTTTAATTTGACATTATACTAATTGATGTTATTAATATAAGACTTGAGTAAATTTTCTGGCTAGAAATATGAGAGACTGAATCACTCAGCTCTGAAGAAAGGGGACGCTTGCTTCTTCTGGCCTAAAGGCACTTTCAAGAGACTGAAAGCCCAGCGGAAGTGTCTGAGGGTATTCCTTGAGATGTGTAGGGGTCCCCTAGGGATTTCCTATCTCATAAGGTAATTAGTGATTGGCTTATCTGGGGACACACATGTAAGATTGATCACCCAGTGCTTCTAGCCCCACTCAATGGTCTTTTATCTCTCTTTTTTAAGTAGGCTCCACACCCAGCATGGAGCCTAATATGGGGCTTGAACTCACAACACTGAGATCAAGACCTGAGCTGAGATCAAGAGTCAGATGCTTAACTGACTGAGCCACCCAGGCGCCCCAGCTCCCTCAATGGTCTTAGAGCTCCCTGGGAGAAACTGAGACACATAAGAGAGTGTATTATGGCTATTTGGAAGTGATACTCACAAGCACTACCCTCTTGATCCATCACAATCAACATCCTTAGATTTTGCTCAAGCCTTATTCCTAAATGGAAACCAAATGAGTAGGGAATTGTGCTTTAAAAGCCAAACAGCTCCCAGAAAACCAACAACCACCCACAGGAACTCCGGCAAGCCATATGTACTACATATATGGAGCCTCTACTTGCAAGTGCTTATTCAAGCAGGAAACTTTTTTTTTTTTTTTTTTAACTACATGGGGCTGACCTCACAACCCTGAGATCAAGACCGTGAGACCAAGAGCTGGGCTAAGACCAAGAGTTGGACGCCCAGCTGACGAGCCACCCAGGTGCCCTATGGTAAATTTAACTAAGGATAACCTGTCTTGGATGGCCCAAATGGGGTCCTTTTGACATGTCTAAATTAGTTTTCTTTTTTTTTTTTTTAAGATTTTATTTTATTTTAAGTAATCTCTACACCCAATGTGGGGCTTGAACTTATAACACCTAGATCAAGAGTTGCATAATCTACCAACTGAGCCAGCCAGGTACCCCCCCTCCAAAATTAGTTTTCTTGTGCACACAATTAGAGAAAGTGGGCTGTAAGATTAAGCAACCAGAAAGTAGGGAGCTATTTGGTTGAGTCAGGGAAGCCCTTGGCTTTCGAGAGGAACCAACACTCTCAGAGGTATTCTGGGCCTCATTTGGTTTATTTGTTGCTGTAGCTTTTGGCATCTTTGGACAAGCTCTGTTATATTGTTATATTGGAAAACAGGAAATGACTAGTTCACGGATCCATAATTATAATGCTATCTTGCAATTTGATTTGTTTTAATAAAATGGAGATATTTGGAAATTGGGTCTTTAATGTCCTCTCCACAAATATTAATGAAACAAAGGCTAGATTTTGTTTGCATCTTGTTTGTGTATATGTGTCCATGTGTGTTATAAATGTGAGATTTTTTTTCTACCTCCGGATGGTATTGCTAAAATTAATTTGTAAAAGAGCTCTACTTAATTGGCTTAAAGCAAGTGTCTATAAGAATTGGACATTCTCAGTAGGGGAGAGTCCAAGATGGCAGAGGAATAGCAGACCTTAGTTTCATCTGGTCCCAGGAATTCAGCTAGAGAGCTACCAAATCATTCTGAACACCTGCGAACTCAACTGGAGATTGAAGAAAATAGCTGCAACTCTGCAAATAGAAAAGTGACCACTTACTGCAAGGTAAGTGGTGCACAGAAGTGAATCTAAGGCAATATATGGGAAGATAAACTGCAGGGGGAGGGAAACTCCATAAGCCAGCTACCAGAAAGTGATAGAACAGCAGAGCACAAAAGCAGAACTTTTACAAGTCTGCTCCAGGGAGGGACATCCCTGCCTGAAACGTGCTCAGGTGATGAAGCAGGGGTAGCATTCTAGATGAGACAGTGTGGTCCCAGGATCCCTGGGGGCACAGGAAGACCAGGGGTGCCTGAGCATAGCAGAGTTCCCAGGCATTGGAGCGGGGCAGCTGGCTGCGATTAGTGAGCCCTGGAGAGAGCTCTCAGCTCGGGGTTGCCATAAACCACAAACCATGGCATGGTCGGGTGACTGCTCTCTGAGCAGGGGCCCAACAAATGGCAGAAACAGCAAGCCCCCCCCTTCCTCCCCAGAGAGGAGCGGTGCGGGAGCGCATCATAGAGTCTGCAGGGTTTGGAGACTCGACATGGGGTCGCATACCTGAGATAGAAACACTCGCGGTCACAGGCTGGGTGAGCATGGAGTGCTGATGGAGCCCAGGGAGATAGGAGTGATTGACTGCTTTTTCTCTGAGGGTGCACTGAGTAGTGGGGCCCTGAGGTTTTGGCTCTAGGGCCAGAGATTGGGAGGCTGCCATTTTCACTCTTAACCTCTAAAGCAGCACAGAAAACCTTCAGGGAACAAAAGCCACATAGAGCAATCGGGGCAAATTAGTTAGCCTGGCCCCTGGCAAGGGTGGTGCAGCTCCATCCAGGGCAAAGATACTTGAGAATCAATGCAACAAACCCCTCCCCCAGAAGATCAGCAAGAATATCCAGCCAAGACCAAGTTTACCAATCATAGTGAACTGCAAAATTCCAGTGCTAGGGGAATATAGCATATACAGTTCATGGTTTTTTTCCCCACGATTCTTTAGTTTTTCAATTTTAATTTTTTCCCCTCTTTCCTTTTTCAACCAATTCCTTATTTTATCAACTCTTTTTAAAAATCTTTTTTAATTTTTATTTTTACAGTTACATTCTATCCTTTCATTGTATTTAATTTTATTTTTGTGTGTATATATATATATATATATATATATAAGTTTTTCTTTCTTTACACTTTTGAGATGCAGTTTCTTCTAACAGACCAAAATACACCCAGAATCTAGTATATGGCTCTGTTCTCTTCATCTGTCTGATCATATTCTCTTGTATTTTTTTTTCTTTCCTCTTCTTTTTCCTTTTTCCTTTTTTTTTTTTTTTTGGTTAAAGTCTTTTTTAATTTTCATCTTTACAGTTACATTCTATCCATCCAATGTATTTAATTTTATTTTTGTATATATATGTTTTTCTTTCCTTAAAATTTTGAGATGTAGTCTTCTAACAAACTGATGAAAATACACACAGTATATTGGGGCACCTGGGTGGCTCAGTCGTTAAGCGTCTGCCTTCGGCTCAGGTCATGATCCCAGGGTCCTGGGATCGAGCCCCACATCGGGCTCTCTGCTCGGCCGGGAGCCTGCTTCTCCCTCTCCCATTCCCACTGCTTGTGTTCCCTCTCTAGCTGTCTCTCTCTCTCTCTGTCAAATAAATAAAATAAAATCTTTAAAAAAAAAAAAAAGAAAATACACACAGTATATAGTATATTGCTCTGTTCTGTTCACCTGTCTGTTTATATTCCTTATTTTTTTCTTTTTTTTTTTTGTCTTTTTTCATTTTTACATTCTAGCCTTTTGTTGTATTTAATTTTGTTTTTGTACATATATTTTTCTTTCTTTAAATTTTGGGATCTAGTTTTCTAACAAACAGACCAAAATACACACAGAATCCAGTGTATTGCTCTATTCAGTTCACCTGTCTGATTACATTTTCTTAAAAAAAAAATTTTTTTTTTTTTCAAGAAACAAGATGAAACCAGAGAGGGAGACAAACTATAAGAGACTCTTAATCTTAGGAAACAAACTGAGGGTTGCTGGAGGGGAGGAGAGTGGCAGGATGGGGTAACTGAGTGATGGACATTGGGGTAACTGGGTGATGGACATTATATAAGACTGATGGATTATAGACCTGTATGCCTGAAACAAATAATACATTATATGTTAATTTAAAAAAATTTAGTTTTGGTTTTGGGTCTCTCCTGATTTGTTTAGTGTGTAATTCTCTGGTGTCGTTGCCATTTTAGTATTTTGTTCTCTTATTGATCTATACTTCTCTGGACAGAATCAAGACAGAAAAACTCACCTCAAAAAAGAGAACAAGAGGCAGTACTGACTGCCAGGGACCTAATCAGTATGGATATAAGTAAGATGTTGGAGCTAGAATTCAGAATAACAATTATAAAGATAGTAGCTGGGCTTGAAAAAAGCATAGAAGACACTAGAGAATCCCTTCCTGGAAAAATAAAAGAACTAAGATCTAATCAAGTCAAAATCAAAAAGGCTATTAATGAGATGCAATAAAATTGGAGGCTCTAACTGCTAGGATAAATGAGGCAGAAGAGAGAATTAGTGATATAGAAGACAAAATGATGGAGAATAAAGAAGCTGAGAGAAAGAGATAACTACTGGATTACAAGGGGAGAATTCCAGAGATAAGTGATACTATAAAGCAAAACAATATTAGATTAATTGGGATCCCAGAAGAAGAGAAAAGAGAGAGAGAGGGCCAGAAGATATGTTGGAGCAAATTATAGTGGAGAACTTCCCTGATCTGGGGAAGGAAACAGGCATCCAAGTCCAAGAGGCACAGAGGAACCCCCTCAAAATCAATAAAAATAGGTCAACACCCCGACATACAGTAGTGAAACTTGCAAATCTCAGAGACAAAGAGAAAATCCTGAAAGCAGCTCAGAACAAGAGGTCTGTAACCTACAAGGTAGAAACATCAGATTGGCAGCAGACCTATGCAGAGTCCTGGTAGGCCAGAAAGGACTGGCATGATATATTCAGGGTACTAAATGAGAAAAATATGCAGCCAAGAATACTTTATCCAGCTAGAACGTCATTCAAAATAGAAGGAGAGATAAAAAGCTTCCAGGACAAACAGAAACTAAGGCTGTCATTCAAAATAGAAAGAGAGATAAAAAGCTTCCAGGACAAACAGAAATATTGCCCTACAAGAAATATTAAAAGGGATCCTTCAAGCAAAGAGAGAGCCCAAAATAACATAGACCAGAAAGGAACAGAATCAATATACAGAAAGAGTGACTTTATAGGTAATACAATGGCACTAAATTCATCTTTCAATAGTTACTCTGAATGTAAATGGGCTAAATGCCCCAATCAAAAGACACACGGTATCAGACTGGATAAAAAAGCAAGACCCATTGATATGCTGTCTGCAAGAGACTCATTTTAGACCCAAAGACACCTCCAGATTGAAAATGAGGGGGTGGAAACCATTTATCATGCTGATGGACATCAAAAGAAAGCTGGGGAGACAATCCGTGTATCAGACAAATTAGATTTTTAAACCAAAGACTGTAATAAGAGATGAAGAAGGACACTATATCATAATTAAAGGGTCTATCCAACAAGACGATCTAACAATTGTAAATATTTATGCCCCTAACATGGGAGCAGCCAATTATATAAGCCAATTAATAACAAAATCAAAGAAACACATTGATAATAATACAATAATAGTAGGGGACTTTAACATCCCACTCACTGCAATGGACAGATCATCTAAGCAGAAGATAAAGAAGGATATAAGGGCTTTGAATGACACACTGGACCAGATGGACTTCACAGATATATTCAGAACATTCCATCTTAAAGCAACAGAATATACATTTTTCTTACATGCACATGGAACGTCCTCCAGAATAGATCACATCTGGGGTCACAAATCAGGTCTCAACCAGTACCAAAAGATTGGGATCATTCCCTGCCTATTATCAGACCACAATACTTTAAAACTGGAACTCAATCATAAGAGGAAATTTGGAAAGAACTCAAAAAGATGGAGGCTAAAGAGCATACTATTAAAGAATGAATGGATCAACCAGGAAATTAAAGAAGAATTTAAAAAATTCATGGAAACAAATGAAAATGAAAACACAACTGTTCAAAATCTTTGGGATGCAGCAAAGGCAGTCCTAAGAGGGAAGTATATAGCAACACAAGCCTTTCTCAAGAAACAAGAAAGGTCTCAAATACACAACCTAACCCTACACCTAAAGGAGCTGGAGAAAGAACAGCAAATAAAGCCTAAACCCAGCAGGAGAAGAGAAATAATAAAGATCAGAGCAGAAATCAATGAAATAGAAACCAAAAGAACAGTAGAACAGATCAACGAAACTAGGAGCTGGTTCTTTGAA
>NW_028044035.1:0-444 GCF_054177405.1 Leptonychotes weddellii
ACAAATTTAAAAATAGAGCTACCCTATGACCCAGCAATTGCACTACTGGGTATTTACCCCAAAGACACAGATGTAGTGAAAAGAAGGGCCATATGCACCCCAATGTTCATAGCAGCAATGTCCGCAATAGCCAAACTGTGGAAAGAGCCGAGATGCCCTTCAACAGATGAATGGATAAAGAAGATGTGGTCCATATATATAATGGAATATTACTCAGCCATCAGAAAGGATGAATACCCAACTTCTACATCAACATGGATGGGACTGGAGGAGATTATGCTAAGTGAAATAAGTCAAGCAGAGAAAGTCAATTATCGTATGGTTTCACTTATTTGTGGAGCATAATATCATGGAGGACATTAGGAGAAGAAAGGGAAAAATGAAGGGGGGTGGGAATCAGAGGAAGAGATGAACCATGAGAGACTATGGACTCTGAAAAACAAA
>NW_028044036.1:0-444 GCF_054177405.1 Leptonychotes weddellii
ACAAAGGGGAAAGATTCCGTCAAAAGCCAGCATTGAAGTTCTTTGTGAGCAGAGAAGGCCCTGGGCACTGTGGGAACCATAAAAGAATGGGAAGCCAGAGGCCCTGCCCCCTCGGGGGGCCTCAGGGCTGGCCTGCCCCGTGCATGCTCCTTCTTGACTTAGGGTCAGTCACTGAGCCGCCTCCTAAGCAAACAATGGCTGGAACCCTGGTGCAGGCATGGTTGGTGGCACTTAATTGCTCTGTTTCAGGTACCTTTCTTTGCCTTGCTCCCAGCAGAGTGGAAATTCCTCAGGGGGCAGGGCCAAGATCCTGCCCCAAACCCTACCTCCCCAGCCCCCTGGGGCTTTGAGCAACCTGGCCACACAGACCTTGTGCTGGAAAGGCTATTTGCTTGGGTTCCTAGAGAGACAAACAGGGAAGCCCCTGGTGGCCCCAGAGGGAGG
>NW_028044037.1:0-444 GCF_054177405.1 Leptonychotes weddellii
GGGCTCAATCCCAGGACCCCAGGATCATGACCTGAGCTGAAGGCAGATGCTTAACTGACTGAGCCACCCAGGTGCCCTAAGCATCAAGCTTTTAATAGCCATTTTACCTAACGCAAACTATCCCAGATAAATATTTAACCAACTACTCTTAAGAGCCTTCAAAATGAATTATTTGGGCAAACCTCTATTGACAGGAAATACTTTTGTATAAAAACCAGAAACGGACTAGAAAAACAGTATTTTACAGCAAGAGCAACTCTACAAGTAGACAACCGTCTAAACTTCTGAGCCAGCTACTCAAGCCAGCAACCGTTCTCTTTGTTTAGCTCATTTGGACAGCCAGCAGATGAGGAATACAGGCCTACTAGTACTGCCTCCTGGCATCTATCAGAATACCTCCAACCCCTAATCATCTCAAGGAAAGGGTCAAAATGGAGACCCTTA
>NW_028044038.1:0-444 GCF_054177405.1 Leptonychotes weddellii
AAATTGGGCAGGAGAACTAGTCATTAAGTGTACACTCACATTTTATGGACTAGAAATTAACGTCTCCCCACAAAGGAAATTGCAGTCTTGGTAGTTAAGCTTTCATTATCGAAACGATTCGATTTGACCAATTCCCAATATTAAATTTCAACCCATTGAGCAGAGAAGAAAAGCATCATCTTTAGAGGGCTATGGTGGATCAAAAGTAAATAACATGCTAGGAAATTTGGCTCTTTTTTAAAAGCAGATCTCTCCAGTGAGCTGTGTCAATAAAACATGTAGGAAGGGAGACAAGTTTGCAAATTTCCTCTAGGGGAAGAAGTGGGCTGTCAGGTTTTGAGCTGGCGTCAGGCTGCGGACCCAAGACCCCGCAGATGTAGCCGTGCCAGCCTTCTGTGGGAAATGCAGGGAAGTGAATTGTCAGAAGGTGCAGACATGAAAGAC
>NW_028044039.1:0-444 GCF_054177405.1 Leptonychotes weddellii
AAGAATGATAAGAAAATGATTTTAACAATAGACAGTATTTCTTGAGTGTTTTGTATGTTTTAGGCAATACTTTAAGCCTTAATATGAATTAACTCAATACTTACAAGAAATCCACAAAGAAGTTTCTGTTTTATTCTAGTTTTATGGCATGCCATTTATAGCCTCATAGAAACCCCTCACATGCATTTATTGTCATTCATATATTCTGTTTTTTAAATTTAATTTTATTATGTTATGTTAATCACTATACATTACATCATTAGTTTTTGATGTAGTATTCCATGATTCATCGTTTGCATATAACACCCAGTGCTCCCTGCAGAACGTGCCCTCCTTAATACCCATCACCACGCTAACACATCCCCCCACCCCCTCCCCTCTAGAATCCTCAGTTTGTTTCTCAGAGTCCATAGTCTCTCATGGTTCATCTCCCCCTCCCATTTG
>NW_028044040.1:0-444 GCF_054177405.1 Leptonychotes weddellii
GCATGGCCCACAGTGGCTCACAGGTGATGTTGGTGAAAGCAGCAATTCTAATTTAATTGGTAGGCTGTGGGACCTGGGCAAGAATGTATTTTTTAATAGTTCCCTAAACCCTTCTCGTGTACAGTTAGGGTCAGAAATCACTGTATTAAAATATTTACCTTCTGCACCAAAAACATATAGCTTCCTTCTCCTTCCCCCAACAGACTGGGGACACCTCACCTTCCCTCAGCAGACCTGGGGGACACTCTCACCTTCCCTCAGCAGACTGGGGGGACACCTTCATCTTCCCCCAGAAGACTGGGGAACACTCTCACCTTCCCTCAGCAGACCTGGGGGACACCTCACCTTCCCCCAGCAGACCTGGTGGACTCTCACCTTCCCCCAGCAGACTGGGGGGACACCTTCACCTTCCCCCAGAAGACTGGGGAACACTCTCACCTTCCC
>NW_028044041.1:0-444 GCF_054177405.1 Leptonychotes weddellii
ATGAGACGAAAAGGAATAAAGGACGCGGTACTGAGTGGAGCGTGGTGTTGTGTGCACATTACTGGCCTGGAGAAATAGCACGAACCCCACGCACAGGCAAACCAGAAGATCCTGTTTACAGAAGAAGAAATTGGCCTCTAAGCTAAATGTGTTATAGTGGAGCATAACACAGGAGAGTGCGTCCCACAAGATGTTGGGGAAACATGGTGGAAACAACTATGAGGAAGTCAACAAGTTGTGCTTCTGTGTTGCCCGGACGCCTATAGCCCGGGTATAAAGACCGCCCGGGGAAGGAGCCTCCAGACATCACCGCCCTCCTCCCTGACTCCACTCCAGCCCCATGCCACCATGAGCTTCACCAGCTGCTCCACAGGCTGCCAGGCGTCCTGCTGCACCCCCAGCTCCTGCCAGGCATCCTGCTACGTGCCCATGAGCTGCAAGCCC
>NW_028044042.1:0-444 GCF_054177405.1 Leptonychotes weddellii
ATGAACTATTGGGACTTCATCAAGATAAAAAGCTTTTGCATGGCAAAGGAAACAGTCAACAAAACTAAGAGGCAACTTACAGAATGGAAGAAGATATTTGCAAATGACATTATCAGATAAAGGGTTAGAATCCAAGATCTATAAAGAACTTACCAAACTCAAAACCCAAGGAACAAATAATCCAATCAAGAAGTGGGCAGAAGACATGAACAGACATTTCTCCAAAGAAGACATTCAAATGGCCAACAGACACATGAAAATGCCCCACATCACTTGGTATCAGGGAAATACAAATCAAGACCACAATGAGATATCACCTCACACTGGTCAGAATGGCTAAAATTAACAAGTCAGGAAATGACAGATTTTGGCAAGGATGGGGAGAAAGCGGAACCCTCCTACACTGTTGGTGGAAATGCAAGCTGGTGTAGCCACTCTGGAAAA
>NW_028044043.1:0-444 GCF_054177405.1 Leptonychotes weddellii
AAAAATTACCGTATAACCCAATAATTCCTCGTGTAGATATACAACCCAAAGAATTGAAAACAGGTATTCAAACAACTACTTGTACACCGACGTTCATAGCAACACAAGTCACAATAGCCCCACAGTGGAAACAACTCAAATGACCAAGGGTTGATGAATGGATAAACAGGTTGGTAGATCCATCATACCACGGAATATTATTTGGGTGTAAAAAGGAATGAAGCTCTGGTACCTGCAATGGAGTGGCTGATCCTTGAAAGCATTACGCTAAGTGAAGGAAACCCGACACAAATGACCACATACTATATGGTATCATTCATATGAAATATCCCAAATAGGCAAATCTGTAGAGGCAGAATTTAGTGTCATTATGGTTTTGACTTGTCCATTAAATTTCTTTCTTTTTAAGTACTTTACACATGTAAGAATTTTATTTGCATAAAA
>NW_028044044.1:0-444 GCF_054177405.1 Leptonychotes weddellii
CTATGTTGAAGATTTAAAGATCCTGATTATTAAAATAAAAAAAAAGGGCGCCTGGGTGGCTCAGTTGGTTAAGCGACTGCCTTCGGCTCAGGTCATGATCCTGGAGTCCCTGGATCGAGTCCCGCATCGGGCTCCCTGCTCGGCAGGGAGCCTGCTTCTCCCTCTGACCCTCCCCCCTCTCATGTGCTCTCTCTCTCTCTCATTCTCTCTGTCTCAAATAAATAAATAAAATCTTTAAAATAAATAAATAAATAAATAAAATAAAAAAAAAAAGAAATACTAAAAAAAAGTGTCCCAAGTGTACTAGAAATAGTACATAATATAGGAGAAAGCAATATCTGGGGTTTCCAAGATATGAGATCTGATGGATTAAACAATAAAGGGGCCATGCAGTATAGAAAAGTGGACCAGGGACTTTAAGAAGA
Source organism: Leptonychotes weddellii (assembly GCF_054177405.1). NCBI lineage: Eukaryota > Metazoa > Chordata > Mammalia > Carnivora > Phocidae > Leptonychotes > Leptonychotes weddellii. The sequence continues at coordinate 426 of NW_028044044.1, forward strand.
AAAAGACAGAAAGAGTCTC